>NC_141156.1:17621572-17751572 GCF_053477565.2 Lygodium microphyllum | reverse complement strand
TGAGCTTCACATTATTTGTAGTAAACTAGCGTTTACAACCATCAATATGAACATCCCATCATTGTCAAATATATCAAGATCTTTCAAATCATGAAGGCAATATTAAAATCTCCTAAGACACATCTAGCCTAAGTGTATCTATGTGGGAGAGCTCATTAAGGTGTGTTGCAAGAGATATTAGAATTAATGTTGTAAGGCTTTGCTAAGTTGATGACATATTGATAGCCAATGATGGTCATGAACGAAGAACTATGAGAATGCGTGACATATGGTCAGCCATGTAGTGTTGTTTTCCTTTTCATACAACCACAGAGAAGTCGAATTCCAAGAGCAGAAGGAGCCACCGAGCTATGCATCCTATAGCGCAAGGTTTGTTTACTAGATAGAGCAGGGCTTGATGGTCCACAAAAAAGGTAAAAGGTGTGGCCAATAGATAGTGCCGGAATTTCTTCACAGCAAACACCATGGCTAATCCTTCTCTTTCTTTCATCGAGTAGTTCATTTCCGTCTCAGTGAGTTGTTTGCTAGCAAAGCTCACTGGATAGTCTAAGTTGTGTTCGCTAGGTTGGCACAACAATGCCCCCACGGCAAACTTAGAAGCATCGATATGCACGTGGAAAGTAATGGTCCAATCTGGGGCTCGTACAATTGGTGCTGTGGTGGTTAGAGCCTTTTTCAACTCTTCATATACTCATTGGCATGCCTTGGTCCATTCGAAGACAATCAGCAGCTTGTACAAAGGTCTGGCGATCAATGCATAGTTTAGTACAAACCGCCAATAGTACCCCGTATGGCCTAGGACGCATTGAACTCCCTTGTAGTTGATTGGGGGTGGAAGGCCAATAATAACCCTGACTTTCAAAAAGTCAGTGGCAATGCCATTCTGTGACACCACGTGCCCTAAGATGCATCCATGCTTTACCCAAAACTGGCACTTTAAGGGGTTCAAGGAGAGACCATATAAGCGACACCGCTCAAAGACCACGCGGAGTTTGTCTAATTGTTTGATCTAGGTCGAGTGGACACAGAGGTCATCGACAAAGGCTTCCAAATCCCTGCGAAGCATGTCTTTAAAGATGGTGCACATGAGGCGTTGGAAGGTGGCAAGGGCATTAGTCAACCCAAAGGGCATGACTATGTAAGCAAAGACACCCCACTCAGTGGCGAAGGCAGTCTTGTGCCTGTTCGCAGGATGCACTTGCACCTGGTTGTTCCTCGAGAAGCCGTCCAGAAAACTTTAGGCTTCCTTGCCTGCCAGTCTCTCAAGCATATGCTCGGTGTATGGCAATGGATAGTTGTCCCTCTTAGCAGCAGCGTTCACCTTCTTGTAATTGATGCACACTCGGATTCTTCCATTCTTCTTCATCACGATGACTATGGGTGATACCCAGTCTGTGTGTTCAATTTCGTAAATGAATCCTGCTCTCGTCAGCTTATCAATCTCCTCTTTGACAGCATGAGCATGTTTTGGATTCATAGGGTATGGTCGCTGCTTGACTGGCGTTGCGTCTGGCGTCATGGGTATGTTGTGAGTCACGACACTCGGATCTACCCCCTTAAGCTCTTCTAAGGACCAGGCGAGCACGTCTATGTACTCTTGCAAGAGAGCGACAAGACTCGTTTCTTCTTCCTCAGTCAAGTCATCGGCAATGAGGACTGGTTGGGGTGTTTCCCCTTCTTGGGCTAGGTTCATCTCCTTGACCTTGGCTGGTCCCTCGATCGGTTCACTCGTTGGCACCTAACAAAACTACTACCCTATCCCCTTTTTTGAATTTTATAAATCGTTTAGGGAGGTCCTACGGTTTTCTTTGTTCTTTCGTTTGTATCCCTGGGTTGTTTTGCCTTTTTCTGCCTTAATCGTCCTGCACCTCAGGTGGATGGGTCGGTCCCCCTTGGTGTGTCGGCCTAGGGATTTCTGGATCACTATCTGAACTAATCTCTGACTCAAAGTTGAACTCCTCGCCGTCGCTAGAAGAGGTGGTCTCCCCTGGTGGGCGCAGCTCGGACGGCGACTCTGTCCTAAGCATTGATGTCATTCCTAGCTGGGCTAGGCCTACTTGCTCAAGATCTATGGCCCCTAAGTGTTCCAACCAGGCGCGATCACATTCCATGTGCACGACTCCTTGCTCTATCCTGAAGATACTCTTTTTCTGTGACTTGGAGTCTGCTCGTATTTGCTCTATTTCTTGCCCTTCAGTGTCATACTCCACGGTGTCTATCTCACCCTCACTTTCGCCACTAAAGGATTGGCAATCTTTGTATTTGTCATTAGAGTCCTCTTTGTCAGACTGCTTGTCGTCTCCTAGGGCTTGGTATATCTCTTGTCATTGGTCAGAAACTAGGGCCCAGTTATACATGAGGTTTAAGTCATGCACTCTGGTCCATTGCCACTTGGATTCATCTAGGAGATCCTAGAGTGGTTTGAAGTTTGCAGCTGGATTTCCAGCTAGCTTGTCCGTTAAGTATTCCAGTATCTCTTAGAGTTCCCTTTTGTTGGTTGGGACTTGGAAGTTGATAGGTTTAGGTTTTCCATGAAGGGTTCCTGCCATCATGCAGACTGGTGCGGAGGGTGTGTTGTTAGACTTGCTAATTGTTTTGATGGCTTGCTCATACACCTCATGATTAGAGAACAGCAGGTCGATTGTAGTAAGAACGTGCATGCAATCCTGCTCGTCCTCTGGGCATGGGATATACTTGGTCAAGGGCCCATAGGACTTCTTGACCTGGGCATTACCCTTGAGAATAGCAGAGATGGCATCTAAGTCGACTGGTGAGGTCTTCCAAGTGTCCATCTCTATTCTACGGCATCTGTTCTATTGCCAAGGACGATCAAGCTGTTACCCCAATCTTCAATGACTCTAGCATTGCGTATCTAGGGTCGGCCTAATAGGATATCGTAGTCCACTCCCTTCATGACTATAAAGTCCACAGAGAATTGAACACCTGTGATCTTCACTGGCCAATTCTTAAGCACCCCGAATGGCCTAACTCTCATACCATTTGCTAATGTGACATTAAACCTAGCAATTTCAACAAGTGGGTTTCCCCAAGTCTGAAGCACCGCGTGGCTAAGCACACTAACCCTAGCTCCCATGTCCACGATTCCCTTTCTCATTGTATCGCCTAGGGCTAGAACTGGTAAGACCGCATGCATCTCGAAACTTTCCCTGAAAGCATTGACGTGTAAGGATTTAGGCATGGAGTGCAGTGTCAAACTTGGTATTTGTGTCTCTGCATCATGGTTATGAGGGTCTATCATGACCTGCTCTCTTGACCCTTCAACAAACTGCTTAAGATCTTGCCATAGGGTGGGATGCTGCTTAAGCAGATCTCCCAGGCTAAGTGTTACAGGGGTAGTCACCAACATGGTTAGGAGATCGTTGGGTGCTCATCTTTCTCCTAACCTGGATCGTCCTGACCAATGGCCGTGACTGATCTGCAGCCCTGTAGCACCAAGACTTGGCCTTAGCGGCACTGCTTGTGGTGCAATTTCTTCTCCCGACTTTGGTTGAGGAGGTGATATTGGCGTGCTTATGCTGGAGAGATCATAGATCGTGTCCTCTATGATTGGCTCAGTGTCTTTTAGATGCTCTTGAGCCTCCTTCACCCATTCCTTCACTTTTTCTATGGCCTCTAACTGTCACTTCGGATGCAGGTATTCCCCTAGCACTTCCCTTTTTGGTCGTCTTAGGGGCTGAAGTCTCTGCCTCTACATCAGAGACCTTCTTTCCAGCAGGCAGAGTTGTAGCACTCTCTGTTTTTAGCGCGATTTTAGCTTCCAACCTCTTCTTCTTTTGCCTGCGACTTTTCTTCCCTATCGAAGCTGCGTCAAGGTTGCTAGGTCTTGGCAGTGATATGCCGGCCTGCATTGTCTGGGCATGGGTCATGACCTGCAATGGGATAGGTGTGGCCTCCCCATCGAGGTTCTCGACACCAAACAGCCCCAATGGGATAGATAGTACCTTGGCTGAGCCCGAAGACGGCTTTCGCTTTGGGCAAGACGAAGAGATGAGTGATTCTGCACTCAGCACACCTTTGGTTAGCCTTGTCTCTGTTTTGCTGCTCCCTTTCAAGGTAGCATGATGAGACATGACCTGGGTGACCACAAGTCCAATAGATGATTGGATCCTGTGTCTGCCCTCCTAGGCCTCTACCTCATCCTCTTCCTAACGCCATCACCGGCACGGGGCGATAATTGATGAGGACAGCATTGCCCTCATCGTCATGCAAGACGTAAGGGCATATGTAAGTTTCTTTCTCATTTGGTTCTTCCACGTAGTGGACTGGAGCATCGCTCGGTGGTGGATGGGTCACGTAAGGACCAGGTGGTCTGGGTATACCAATAGGGTTTATGTCCATCCTAGGAACAACTAGCCTAATGTCGTTATAGGCGTAGGGAGGGCCAATGGGGTTCCCCTTCCGAAGAATGGCTGCGGTCTGTTCGCTAGGTAAGGCTGGCCGTAGGGTCGCGAGTACAGAAGTCTTCTTGATAATCTACAATGCGCAAAGTCATGACCGAACCTACCGCAGTTAGCACAAGGTCTTGACCTAGGGTCTTGACACTCGGCTGGCAAGTGGTTTCAGCCACAGTACACGCATTGGACATGTGGGCGCGTTGGTCATCTCAACATGTCTTGCAACCTGGCTAACTCCATCTTTACATCAGCCCCAAGTCTTGGTTCGTCTCAGTGGCCTTCCCCTTATCTTGGGATGATGGGATTGATCGCTCACTAGAGGCTGACGCTCTCTCTGAGCTTCGTGAGTTGGTCTCTTCTAGGTTCGAGCTCCTGGAGCTCTGCTCCTTCAGCTAATCATCGATTGGTTGAAATCAACTCTATTTCTCTGTGGATATGGTAGATTGGTGGGGTTTCCTCTCTTCATGGAAATGGCTCCGCAGAAGGCTAATCCTTTTTTCCAAGTTTCTAGGTTGGTCATAGATAATAAACTTATGCTTTATTAATCATTTTTTCCAAGTTTGTAGGGTTGTCATAGGTAATAAATTTATGCTTTATTAATCATTTTTTCCAAGTTTGTAGGGTTGTCATAGGTAATAAAATTATGCTTTATCAATAATTGCTTATAAGTTCATGAGGTAGCCATACATATATAGTAGATCTTTAACCAAACTTTTGGTTAGATTGGTTTCTTTTTAGAAGGGTTTGCATAAAATTCTTTTCCTAGTAAATAGATGCATCTTTGTGACATTAGCATCTAGTATGGGAAGTTTGTGCTAGTGATGCTTTATTATGGCTTGTCTAACAATTGGTCAAGTTTAGGGCAAGAAATTCCCATAACCCATGTGTATAAATTAGTATATTTTCAAGCTTGTATGGTTATAGAAATGATGCACATAATAAGGGAATTAAATGAATTTACAAAAATTGCATTTTTAATTAACACTCATTTACAAAGGATTACAAAAATTGCTTTAAAATTACTAATCTTGCCTTTAAACCAAGTATTTATAAGAGTTAATACATCATGTGTGTGTGTGTGTGTGTGTGTGTGTGTGTGTGTGTGTGTGTTGTGTGTGTGTGTGACATTTCTACTTAGAAAATATTAATCATTGTCCTTGTTAGTGTAATACTTTATTATTTCTTTTCTTGTGGTTTATTTTGTTGAGAAATAGACAAATGATGTATGCTCCAGGAAGAGCTGTCCTGAATCCCATATGCACAGTGAGGAGAGTGGAGAAGCTGAAAAGCTATAAAGACATGTCCTTGGTTCACTTTTTAATGGAATGCTATTTTGTACTTTGTACTTCACTGTGAGTCTTTGTCATGTCCTACTCGGGATTGTGTTTATGAGTCCAAGCATTCTATCTTGGAACCTAATTCAACTGAGTAACAGTTGGTGTCAGTTACCTACATTGTCATGGTTCTAATCTATGCGTTCAAACCTCCATAGCTATAACCATTCTCAAGATCCATGTTTTGTCACATGGTATTAGGGCCATAGTGGGCATGGTCTAGCTTTTCTCACTGCTCTCTCAATCCATCGCAATCTCTAGTCAACTCAGTTCAAGCATTTGAGTCATCTCCTACTTCATCTTCACACTCTCTACTTTTGTCTGCCATAGTTAGCCAAACCCTATCACCTTGGAGCTTCTAGATCTCACACTATAGGCCATATCTTCACAAGCTTTCTTCTATGGCTAACTTCCCTAACTCTTGGCACTTCTTGCTAGCGCATTGAACCTTGACATTGGTCCTCTCAAAAGGTAGCATTGCGTGGTCTTCAAAAACAATGCAACAGCGTGATGATTCATATAGTTGTGCTCAGGGTACACAGTGCAATTCTTGTAGCCACCATAGGGCTTTCAAAGGGCACTAACCAAGCTACCTTCCACTGAAGTTTCATGCCAAATGATTCACTCCATCTGCTGTAAGCAAAAAACCAAGCTACTACAGAAACCCTAGAACTAGAAGCCATAGCCATTTTCATCAAGCTCATAAATCTCCTCCCTCTCAGTTCACTCAAGTGTTTGATAGTCTCATCTAAGTCTTCAACCAGTTCCTAGCACTTCAAATCAGTAAGAAGGGGAGAAATCAAGCACAACAAACTACAAACAAGGTATCTCTTGACACTATTCTTGACTGCCAATGCTTGTGTTTGTTGACACATCAAATCAGCTCAATTTGGCTATTTCTAAATGTCCTTGGTACTAATTTACTGCTGTACTTTCAGGGCAGTCCTTGCTAAACGTGAAGGCAATACTCTTGAATTTTAGGATAGCATCTTGAAATTGCTTCCATTGCTTAGTGGTTCATCTGCAAAAGCCTTGTTAATCAAATTTTGTGTAAGCATCTTTACAAAAGGATAGACACTGCCCGAGTATTATCGTGGTAAGACCTCCTTAAAAAATGGTTGAACTTGAGCAAATAGAAAAAATTAATGGGGAAGGCTTTCATGCCTGGAAAGAGAAGACCATGTATCATCTTATGCAAAAGGACTTGTGGGACTTGTTTGAAGATGATGTAGATAGCAAGAAGGAAGATGATGAAGACGGGTTCGTTGAAGAAGACCAAATCAAAACCAAAGAATGGAAGAAGATGAATAACAAAGCATTAGGTGTCATTGCATGGGGGATAAGTGATGATGTGCTACATCATATCTCTGGCATTAGAAATGCTAGAACTGCTTGGGAGGAACTTGACAGGATGTTTGGTACCCAAGTAAAGAACTCAAATGTAAAATTATTCATGCAGTTTTATAAACTAGATATCAAAGACAGTGCCTCTATGACCACACACATTAACAAGTTCAAGAGCCTAAAAACCTAGCTTGTAACTCTTAAGAATAATATTAATGAAGATGAAGCAATAGCCGTACTACTTGCAAGTGTAAATTAGGATCCATATGAGAACCTTGTGTCCACCCTAAGTAATGTTCCCAATCTCTCACTCAAAGATATTGAGCACTTACTGCTTGATGGAGAAAGCAAATTTAAAAGCAAAGATGTAAAAGAGACCAACTCAAGGGAAAATCTCCTATACACCAAAGGAGCTACTAGACCCAAAGGAAGAGTTCATGGATTCAACAAGGACAACAGAAGTCAAACGCAATGTCATTATTGTGGTAAGATTGGCCATATTGCTAGTGAATGTTTTCACAAGAAAAGAGCACAACAAATGTAGAATGACCACCACCAAGGTCAATTCATTAATGAAGAAGAAGAAGAAGATACTTCTACTACCATCAACAACTCTGACATATTATTTTAAGGAATGTGTTCCCATAGTGTATTTGCTTTGTGAAAACCATTGCCAAAGATGTAAAGTCTTAAGCTTTAACTTGATAGGCTGCCTATGAGCTAGTCTCCCAGGCCATGTTATCTGTAGGGGGGCAAAAGCTAGCAAGTGTAGAGCAAGTGTAGGGACTCATCATTTGGGGGGGGTGTTGAGAAATAGACAAATGATATATGCTCTAGGAAGAGCTATCTTGAATCCCATATGCACAGTGAGGAGAGTGGAGAAGCTGAAAAGCTATAAAGACATGTACTTGGTTCACTTTTTAATGAAATGCTATTTTGTATTTTGTACTTCTGTGTCATGTCCTAATCGAGATTGTCTTTATGAGTCCAAGTGTTCTATCTTGGAACCTAATTCAACTGAGTAACAGTTGGTGTTAGTTATCTACATTGTCATGGTTCTAGTCAATACATTCAAAACTCCATAACTATAATCATGCTTAAGATCCATGTCTTGTCACATATTTTAAGACCTTGATATTAGTAACAAGTGCAAATTAATCTAAAATTGCAATCTATAATGAAACGTGGTGGCTCAAATCAAGTGATTCTTGTCAAATGGTGCAAGTGAGGTACTTTGGTTGGGGATGTACACCAAATTTACAATGAGAAAGAAATCTACAACCTTGTATATTCTTCTTTGGAACCATTATGCAAATTAGAATTTTTTATGAGAGAAATTTTGGAAATTAGAAAAACAATTTTAAGCCATTGTTATAATTTTTTCCACAAAACTTACACATGTAAACATAAAAGATACATTTGTCAAGTTACATGTTATAGGGAGAACAATTTGTTGAATCTGTCTCAAGATCACTACCAATATCACTTCATCCCTATATAATTTCATATTCTATCATACATAGGCAAGGTCTCAACTTAAGCCTTTCCTCAATTATCCTAACCCTACAAACTATTGGGAGTTGCTTCCTTTTGCCACAGGGCAAAAAAGTTTTTCCATCCAAGTGAATCTATAACTTAAATATTACAAACAATGCTAAAACAAAGTGCAAGGCAAGGTTAGTAGGGCCAAAGAAACATATGTGAATTTGATGAGATCTTTTCACTTATGGTGAAATTGACAACTCTTTGCACTATTCTTGCCTTGGTGGCTAAGGATGACATGGACTTGTGCAATTGGATGTTAAGACAACATTTCTACAAGGTGATCTTCATGATGAGATCTACTTGTAAAAACCAAAGGGCTTTGTGTAGAACATGGCAAAGAAAAGCTTGTTGACTATATAAAAAAAGAGTATTTATGGATTAAACTAGGCCCCATGCGAATGATACAATAAGTTTGATGCCTTCATGCAATCTTATGGCTACAAAATAAGTGAGACAAATCACTCCTTATACACTAGAAAGGCTAAAGATGGTAGCTTGGTAGTGTTGATCCTTTATGTAGATGATATATTGATAGTTGAGAAAAATAAGTATGAGACTAATGCCCTAAAGAAATGGAAAATGGAAACCTTTGAAAGGAATGTTTTAGGACATGCAAATCACATTATTGGCATGCATATAATTAGGGATAGAATAAAGGCATTACTCTATTTATCCTAAAAGGATTATGTCAACAAGATGTTGTAGCGTTTCAATATGGAGGGGGGAGGACAATTGCTACCCCACTGCCTCTATATGTGAAATTTAGCACTAATGATTGTCCCAAATTTAATAAGGAGAGGACTGAAATGGCCAAGGTTCCATATTTATCATGTTTGAATAGTCTCATGTAGGCTATCATTGCCACTCACTTGGACATTTCTTTTATAAAGGAAGCACTAAGTAGGTACACATCAAATCCTAGCAAGAAACACTATGAATAAATGAAATGTACCTCAAGTTAAATGGTACAAGAGATATGTGTATATGATTTAGAAGGAGTAGTATTGGTGTACTTGGGCACATAGATGTAGACTATGTAGGGAATGTTGACAATGTAATGTCAACCACATGATATGTTTTCACCTTATATGGTGGTGCAATCTCATGGATGTCTCATTTCTAGAAGTGTGCAACAATAGCCACCGCACTAAATAGCTTTGAGGATATTCCAAAGGGCTAAGGATTGTTCATGAAGCCTACTTGGATCTCCAAATAGTGCAACTTTGCAGTTTGAAAGCTTATTAAATGTTGCTCTACTCACCCAACTTCAGAGTTGCCTCCAATGAGGTCTAATCTCCTTGCAATCCCAAAACAAATGCTTAACTATTTCTACTTCTCTTTTGCAAAACACACAGAAAGGAGAAATTGAGAAAGCCTTAGTCTCTCACATGTGATTAGCTTATTCATGCAAACCTTCCAAATAACAAAGTTGAGTCTCCTAGAAGGAGTCCAATTCCATATCCTTTTGGCTCTCTTTTCCTAAGACCAATTCCTCGTGTGGGGAAACCATTTACTCTTGTAGTCCACTATCTTCAACAAAAACTTCCTTTCCGTAGGAACCAAGTCTCTTGGTCTCTTGCATTTCCACAAAGGCTTTCCAAATTGGGACTTTAGAAATCTAATGATGTTATTTTTCTATAATCTTGGAGGAGGGCCACTCCTCACTTACCTTGTCTAGGGAGAGCTATAAAAATTCAGCTTCCCTATTTGTAAGACATGTTGCACCTTAATTGTCGGTACTTGTATAAAGCATAGACTTGAAGCATCCCACACATCTTCCTAGCATGAAACTCCTTTCTTCATTAGCCTTCTAGCCAACCTAGGTTGGGATAGGCTTGGTTTGAAATGTGGGTTAAATGCATGTTTGAAGTAACATATAACTTTCTTGAGAGAAGGATCCCCCCTCTTGTCATGTGTTCTACTCCAATATGTGTACTCTATCGCAATCTGCCATGCCTAGAGCAAGCTTTTGTTCACTTGAGGTTAGAGGAGTTTGATTTTACAGCTTGAAAAAAGAGGTGTGTGCCATGCACAGTTAGGTATACCCAACTTCTTTTGACCAAAGTCCATTATCCAAGCCTTAATAATAAGTGACTAAGGCTCAACTATCTCTATTCTTTTAAGCATACCAAACAGTCATGTAGTGGCTCTAACATACAATTTAGGGACACCTAAGCCCCCTTCCAACTCACTAGAGGCTATATGCTCCCCAAAAAAAGGCCCTCCACCCTCTCTTATAACATTGCTCCTTACCCCACAAGAAATTGGAGAAGAGCCTTTCGACCTGAGACCACGTTGCTCTACTAAAGTTGAATACCATTACAAGAAATGTGGTAGCAGAGGCTAGCATAACTTTGATTACCACCACCTTTCCCAAAAAAGACAATTGCCTACCACTCCAAGAGTCTACCTGTTTTTTAACTTCTCTAACATGCAATCAGCAATTTGCTTCATTGATGCACCAACTCCTAGTAGGCAACCCAAATATTGAAAGATTTGGTCCTGCTTGACAACCTTGAAATCAAGCTCCAAGACCTGCCTAGGGGGCTCTTACTACCCAAGTAAAGCAATTTGAACTTGGTAACACTAATGACTGAAGAAGAAAACTCACAAAACCTATCATAAGTACCCAACAGTTCCTTGATAGACTATTCCTCAACACCAATCAAATTCAAGTTGTCATCAGCAAAACATTGGACTATAAACTGATTGCCCCTAGGTAAATCAAGACCTTGGATGAGCCCTTGCTTCACCTTAAGATCTAGATTCCTCAATATCGGATCAATAATAATGGAAAAGAATAGACGAGATAAAGGACACCCCTACCCAACTGATCTTTTTAGTTTCAAATGAACTAGTGAAAATCCCATTAACTTGAAGAACAACTGATGCATTAGCAAACAATGCCTTAAACATCTTGATGAAACCTTGACCAAAACCCATTGCATCCAACAGTTCCGAGATGAACTACCAAGTGATCCTATCATATGTTTTGTCGAAATCCATGTTGATCAACACAAAGTTTAACCTATAAGGCAGTGCCAAATCCATAGACAATACTAAATCTTGAATTGCATCTTAAATTCTCCTACCTTGGACAAACCCACATTGCTTAGAGTGGCAAATCCTACCAAGATTGAATTTGATTCTATAGGCCAATGCCTTTTTTGTCCTAAACCTTGTAAATCATACTTGGCATGGTTAGTGCCCTCTAGCCACTCATCTTGATCCTATCCAAGGATTTAGGAATGAGTTTCATCAGCCCTTAGTTTAGTTCTACAAGGGATTCACCCACCTAACTAATGTAATTAAAGAAGTGGCACATGTCATCTGCATAAACATCCTAGAGAGGGCTTGAAACACCTCAACGTTCACCCCATCTATACTAAGATCTTTCCCCCTAGCCATCTTGTCAATTACAAAGTTAACCACTAAGAATGGCCTCCACAACAAAGTTTCCTCATCCACCTTAACCAAGTTCCTACCTTCATTTAGGAATTCCTCCAATTTAAAAGGTAGCCATTTGTCTACTTTGGGACAATGCCCATGATGGAAGAGAAGTAGTTGGTGAAAGCTCTTGCAATGTCCTAGTCATCCTTCAAACTCTGACCTTCACCATTCTCTATCATATTAATTTTCTCCCTGTGCCTAAGTACCAATGTCCTCTTAGAGTTGAGCCTTCTTGGCCTCTAGTTGATACTGAAAAAGGACCTCTAGGAAGACCTCCATGTCCTTTAGTGGAGTTGATGCAGAATACCATCCTATGGGCAAACTTAGAGGGCTTGTAGCACAACATCTTTATAGGCTAGGGAGTTGTCCTAAAAACCCATTCTGAGCTTGTTCTCTTTAAAATTGTTTAACTTTAGTGGTGGTAATAGACTTGATGCATTTTAGCCAATTAAGTAGAGGGTGACCAGAGGGCTTCCTAAAAACCTTGCAGACTTGTTTGAGCTTTTGATAGAAGCTATCTCTCTTTATGAAGAAAATGTTAAATTTGAAAAGAGCAGGGCCATAGCTATAATCATTAGGGACATTCAATCTAAAAGAACACATCAAAGGTACATTATCCTAGATGGTATATTTAGCTAAAAGAGAACATCTGACCTCTAGTTGGATCCACTAGGCACATCTATTCAAATAAATCCTATCAAGGCACCTTGCCCTCTAGTAACCTCTAACCTGCTTGTTATGCCAAGTGTACTCACGGACCTTATCACCTCCAAAAGCAATAACCACATCAACTAATTCCTGTGAAACTTCAAGCTCATGCCACTTCTCTCTCATAGTAAAGCATTTTTTTGGTCTCATGTGATCTTTCCTTCTCCTATAATGTCATATTCCAATCCTCGAAGAATACAACATTGTGTTCCAAGTTAAAGCTTTGAACCTTGGCCCAAAGTGTCACCCTTTCAGCAAAAGAATTTGGCCCATAGATTGAGAAAATGAAACCTTTTTTCTTGAAGAGATCTATAGAGACCCCAACCAAGCTACCATCGCCCTTTCTATAACAAGCACACAAGTTTAAAATTTCTTTCAGGATCAGTAAAGTTCCTCTTCTCCCTCACCTACAAAAATCCCCAATCAAGACATAACCTCTACAAACAAACTCGTTAGCATATTCATAGCCCATCTTGGTTTCCTATAGTGCAAGAACATCAGGCCTCCACTTCCTCAGTGGAGCATGACATATTTCTTATCTGATCCACCCAATCCCCTTATATTCTAGGTGACAAGTGTAAGTTTTTGCTGGCCCATATCAATGACATTTGATTGCAGCACCCATGCCTTTTCCCTCGCCATCCAACAAGGTATAGACATTTCTATCCGCAAGAGGTTTGTGAGCCAATTCCTTGAGGGATTCACCCTTTTTCATATACTTAGCCCCTTTAGCCATGATAGGAGTAAAATTCTCTTTATTAGAGCTATCCTTGCCACCACTAGTGACCTTTGATGAGAATTTTGCAACATGACTTTTCTAACTTTTAGAGATGCATGTCTTCTACTTCCCACTATGAAAAATTGGATCCTTTTGATCCTCAATGTTACCAATCTTACCTTTGCCATTAGCATCCACAGCTATCACCTCACCTTCATTTTTATCTTCAGAACTTGTACCTACAATATTGGGTTCTTGCTTAGCATTGGCCTGCAATTTCTTCTCTTCAAGGCCTTTCTACCATGGCAATCCTTTGCAAAGTGGCCAAAAACTTTATAAATGAAATAGGTGTGAGGGAATGGCACAAACCTAACATCAACTAGCAACTCCAACCCACAAGAGTCCACCACTTCTAGTAAATATGAATTCTACTTGTGCGTGTCCTATTGAATGCAAGCATGTTTCTTAGCCTTAAGGGCTCCACTAGTCTCATTGCCACCAAAGGCACAAAGAGAACCCTTCCAAGTATCCTTGCCAATAGAGCAACCTCCCCATCAAGCCAAGATAGTAGACCTGGAAAGTTGATCCACATATAGCAAACTAGTATGGAGAACCTCCTCGAGATTGAAGTCAGCCTTCTACGGTAGAGAAAGCACCAGGCTTCTATTAAACCCAACTGTTGACTCCAACATGGAGTCCCTCTCAAGCTTTGAGGAAAAAATAGCAAGGAAGAAGCCTCTCCCAACAAACATGTATTGCCACCTGGCAAACTTGTCCTCCATGGGTGGCTTATCCATGAAGAATAGGTACACTCCACACAAGGAGTATTTTATGTACCATTTGGCACACAATATTCTTACCTGTAACACCAAGAGTTCTCTTCTTTTGTTTGTGGTTCTCTTGATCTTCACGAAGATGCTTCTCCACCTCAGCAACATCAACACGAGCTTATGAAAGGGATGCAAGAGACGTGGGAGAGAAGAGCACACTCAATGTAGGTGCTATCAACAATGTTATGATAGCCTTATTGCACTTACATATATATATGAATAAAGAATATGGGAGGTCACTGCACATGGACAAGCCCAAGGGCCCTTTACCCCAACAACCTCCCACTAAAATGCCAATGGGCTAGGGAATGAAAAAATAAAACAAAAGAAAAGAGTCAGGGTGAGGAATCATGACATCTCACCCAACGCCCAATCGGAATGCAAGCTGTGCAATAAGTGGCGAGAACCTCCTCACAATAAGAGTCAAGCATCCCTGAGTCCATGACGTCCAGGAGATAAGCAATCCCATAGCTCTAGACAATAGAGCAATCCATGACTGCTTCCCATGAAGCAAGCAACACAACTCATAAGTGCACGATTGTAAAGCATCAGAGTGGCGCATAGCATCAGGGCAGCGCATAAAAGACAATGGAGAGCATACAAACTCTCCAAGGTCAATCATTGAAAGAGGGCCAGCATCCCAAACACAAGTCAAATGGGGTCTCAAGACAGTATGCGGCCTCAACAAAGCGGAAGACTGACATACGGCTATAGAATCCGCCATAAAGTGCACTGAACGCGCATCAAGAGGCCTGAGAGGTGTCTACATCTCATAAAAGACAGCATGATGGCTACATAGAACCTGCTGGGCATCTAAATCCCAAAAACTCTAAGCCATAAAGTTTCCATCTCCATAACCAAGGAGTATACATCTGTGTGACATAGGCTCATGTGGCATACTGACGGATGTCTGGCAGCCAAACATCCTCAAGTGATCATAGGAGGGTCTCGTGCCACTCAATGCCTCATGCGAAGTAATAACATCCAAAGAGAAACACAACATCCGATTAGCCAAGTAGACTGTCATCATAAGGGCCTTAGCCCAAAATCCATAAGACAACCTAGCTGTGTTAAGCATAGAAATAACCTTTGCCTATAAAGTCAGGCACATGCCATGAGAAATCCCATAATACCATGGGCATAAGAAATCAATGCCATATTGTTGACAAGAGATCTGTAAGCTAGGAGAGATAGCATGACTCTCATAATCCATCTGCAAGCATCTAGGCATGCTACTAGAGCAAAATCCATAAACTTGTCAAGCATAGTAACAACATCCTCAATCCGTACCAAAGGGTAAGCCCAGACACTGTGGGTAGCATGATCTATGAAAATTACAAAATACGACGCTCCACCAAGTGACTGGGAAGGCATAGGTCCATATACTGCAACATGGATTAGATCTAGAGGAACATGCCTCACACAATCACCATAAGCCAAAGAGGCTTTGCATGGACTATGAGTACAATGAGGGCAAGTAGCATGGGGAAGAGCAGGCAATAAGCCCATATCACATAAAGTATCCATCTCAGTGTGTCGTACATGGCCTAGGCAACAATGCCATAACAATGCATGTAGTATTTGCATAACTGCAACCATAGAATCTCCCACATGAGAGACATGCACTACATAATCACTGCCATATCTAGCACCTCTAGCCAATACCAGGCAACCACGATAGATTTTCCATGAAGTATCCCCAAGAAAGAAATAATATATTGCACCATGCAATTGGTTGGCAAAGATCAGGCTCTTACTGAGCGTAGGTATATGCAAGGCATCACAGAGCATAAGAGAAGACCCATTTGGCAAAGCCAAGTGTATATCCCTTGTACTAATAACATGAGAATCTTGCTCAAGGCCCAAAGAAATACATCCGTCAACCTCCCTGTAAGAAGAGAACCAAGCTCTATGTGAAGCAACATGACAAGATGCCATACTGTCTAAAAGCCAATCAAAGGTATAGGCCGTATCACTGAGCAAGTAATCTACAGGGTAACACGATGTCGGGAGTCTAGGCTTAGCTGCATCATCATGGGTAACTACATGCACCATACCACTATCAACAATGGTCTCACCTACTCCATCACTGACTCTGCTCTACTGTCTAGTGCAGTGCAATCTTTTATGTTCTCTAATCCACTTGAAGCATTTATGCTTCACATGCCTTGTCTTTCCGCAATGAAAGCAAACAAAACCTATAAAACCTATAGAAGAGGACAACTGCTTTGTAATAGCATGAGTAGGGCTATCCAGCACATCCAAGGAGCTCAAAGAATCAGGGGAACTCTCATCAGAGAGAACAGGCTCATCAAGAGGACTGTTTGCATGACTAGAAGAATTGGAAGTCATCATAGAATAATGCAAAGGGGACTCATCCAAATTAGAAGGGGAGAACACAAAGGCATCAACCATGGATGCAAAAGCTTCCACACGAACAAGCCTAGCAGACAAAAGTAGGATGCAGGAGACGCGGGAGAGAAGAGCACACACAATGTAGGTGTTGTCAACAATGTTATGACAACCTTATTGCACTTTCATATATATATGAATAAAGAATATGGGCAGTCACTATACAGGGGCAGGCACAAGGGCCTTTTACCCCAACAGCTTATTGTCTTTTGATTGATCACACTCCTAACCTACTTCATCCACTAGGTAACATTAGAAGTTTTGGGAAGTGTTGAGAGAAAACCAAGGTCCAAAAGATACCAAAAGTGTAGTCTTGTTGGCAAAGAATCCTATGATTCATGCAAATGTTGAGATATTTGCAATCACACCTGCTTCAATCCCTTTGTAAGGAGCAGTGAGGGATCCTGGGAGAAAGTGCCACCACTCAATTCCTATAAAGCATTGTACTTGCACTCTTTTTCTAATGCAATGATAGTACTCTTTTCTTTACAGTAAAGTGTCCTTGTCACTATCAATACACAAGATTGTGTTTATGAGTCCAAGTCTCAATCTTGGAACCTGATTCACTTGTGTGACAATTTGACTTGCCAATGTCAATGTCTTCATGAGTCTCTACTTTCCATTTCAACCTCCATAGCTTCTGTCATAGCCATGTCCTAAATCCGAGTTTCTAACATGGTATCAAAGCCCAGTCGCACATGGCATTGCTCCTCCAACTCCATTCTACTCTTGTCCAGCTCATCTTGAGCTCAGTCCAAGCTTAGATTAATTCTAGGAGCTCATCTCCTACTCCTCCTTCTCCATTGGACCTTGTGGTAGCCATAGCCACCCTGCACCTATCCTACTTCAGCCCTTAGATCTCTTCAACCAGAAGAGATCTTGACAAGCCTTCTTCTAGAGAAGTGTAGGCCTGCCTCTTGAAGCTACTTCTATCACCTCAAAACTTGGCATTGCCCTGCCCACTACTCAACATTGTCATTTTTCTCAGGATCTGTCCTGTGGCCTCCATAGCCACATAGTACCTAGGCATCTTGGAGCCTATGGATCTCACACTACAGGCCACCATTCATCATGATGTATTCTAGGGAAATCTTCCTCAACTTGGAGCCTATGGATCTCACACTACATGCCACCATTCATCATGATGTATTCTAGGGAAATCTTCCTCAACTTTAGGCACATCTTGACAGCACATCACACTCCAACATTGATGATGATTCGGCTCAACATTGCACAAAAACATGGTCGTTGTGCCTGAAATAGAGGCGCAGTCCTGATCGAGCCATTTTTTCCTTGTGTACATATCGCAATCTCGCCCAACTCCATAGAGCTTTTGAAGCCCATTAATCAAGATTCAATCTCATATAAAAATTTCTTGGAATGATTCAATAAACAATTCACACTATGCAAAAAACCAGGCCTAGGTCAAAAACCCTAATCTAGACTCCATAGCCAAAGCTCCAAATTTCATCTTTTACACTTTATCAAGCTAATTGGAGCTCCTGCCACTCAAGACTACTGCCTAACCAAGCCAACAAATCAGTGAGGGGAAATCTTGCAAACTTGAAGCAAGCAACAAGACATTTAAGCTTAACATCAAGTTCAAGCATAGTACCTTAGTGTGTTTTCACACTACCATGTTTGTGTCTTTTGACACATTAAAATTCAACTCTACTGCTGAAAAGTTTTAGATTGATTCTCGATGGAAATTATGAAGACAGGTTTGAAATATCTTGAAGGATTTTTGAAAGGTTGAAGATTCCAAGGAAGAAGCTACAAACATAGTGTCCATTGACACTCACCTAGTGCTTCTTGACACTTGTGCTCAACTCTTCTACTGCTGAAATCTAGTGCTGATTTGCTATTGCTCCAACCTTCTGACACGGGAAAATCCTCTCCAATTGCTCACTTCAAAGGAGTCGGGTTTCACACTTGGTAGACCCCCATCAAACTCATCCTGATGAAGAAGGGCCTCTGGGCCATTACCACTGGAAAAGAAAAGAAGCCTTGTGATGTGGACCTTACAGTCACTTGGCAAAAGAATGATGATAAGGCTCGGGCCATTATCAAACTGGAGCTAGACAACAGCTATATCCACCATGTGGATAACTGTGACACTTCACAGGATACATGGAAGAGACTTGACACTTTGTTTGGTGCACAGTCTAAGTCATCAAAGTATGGTCTCTTGATTGAGATTTTCAGGCTTGAAATGAAGTCCAGCACATCACTTGCCACACATCTAAATTACATGGAAGGACTTCTAACCCAACTTGTAGGAATCAACATTAAAATGGAATAATATGTTTGCATCAGTGTTCTACTTAAGAGTTTGCCTCTTGAATATAATAATGTATCAAAAAATCTAATCAACATGCCAAACCCTAAACTTGTTGATATCTAGGCATCACTGTTAGAGGAGGAAAAGAAGCTAAAAACTAAGGAAGAACTAAGCACCTCTAGAGATGAACATGCATTATATGTTAACAACAGGTACAAAGGCAAGAGGGATCAGCTCTTCTGTGACTTCTGCAAAAGGATCGGACACACCGAGAAGTTTTGCCATGCCAAAAAAAGGTCCCAAAAGGCCTATCTAGTTGCAATCAAAGAAGAAGAAGAAAACAGAGCAAAGGAAGAAGAAGAAGACCAGGAAAAGGACAAACCTCATCAATCCTTCTATTCAGATAGACTCTTTTAGCTTTCTATTTCCTAGCCCTAATGCTTCAGACATAAACTTGTAAACTCCTCAATTAGCCTTGTACTACAGCCTTTGTATACTTTGTGAGGCCCCTGCTATAGCCTTTGGATGTCCATCATGTTTGTGGTACCCACACTTAGCCTTTTCTGCGACAGCCTCTAGTGTTTTGCCATGTTTATGATGTGCCCACACTTTGCAGGTATTGCTTTCACTAAATCCTCTACATACTTTGTACTTCTGGTTGTGATTGAGGAGGGGTGTTGAGATATTTTCCATCACACCTACTTCAGTCCCTTTGTAAGGAGCAGTGAGGGCTTAGGACCAAAATCCCATATGCACAGAAGGAGAAAGTTCCACCACTCAATTCCTATAAAGCATTGTACTTTCACTCTTTTTCTAATGCAATGATAGTACTCTTTTCATTACAGTAAAGTGTCCTTGTCACTGTCAATACAAAAGATTGTGTTTATGAGTCCAAGTCTCAATCTTGGAACCTAATTCACTTGTGTGACAATTTGACTTGTCAATGTCAATGTCTTCATGAGTCTCTACTTTCCATTTCAACCTCCATAGCTTCTATCATAGCCATGTCCTAGATCCAAGTTTCTAATAGCAAAAATCAAGCACATAGAGGTGAGGTACCACTTCATTTTTAAAGCACTTGAGGATAAGCAAGCTAGGCATATCAAAGTTCATATTGATGATAATCTTGTAGATTTTCTTACTAAGAGTCCACCCTCTCCAGAAATTCATTCCAAGGAGCTGATGGGCATTAGGTGAGGATAATCGACATGTATTTTCCTCACACATTTTCTTATTCTTTTGTCTCCCTTAAAAGCACATTGGCTTTTAAGTGGGAAGTTGTTGGGGTGAAGGCCAATGCAATTGGCCACCCATCTTATTCACTAACCCTAACTACATATGTATATAGTCATTCTTTATTTTTCAAGTGAGTAAGATGTATAAGATGGTGATTGGCTAGAACTTGACCACTAATTTCTTATGTGAAAGGCCCTTGGAGACTCCCAAGCTAGGACTCGAATGTTGAACCTCATGTAGTGCACATTTGCACCCCACCAGCCAGCCTATCCCTTTATAGTATTAATGATCCTTGAACCATGCAACAAATAACTACTTCCTTGTAATTAAAGCTCCAATGTGTTAGAAATTTTAGATTAAGGGAGTTCTACACATCAAATATCATGTTTCACAAGACATTACTTTATCAAAAATTGTTGTGATGTCATAAAACTCTACACATTCAAAGACCACATTTCACAATACATTAGTTTGTCAAAATTTGGAGTGTTGCACTTTATAGATGTGATCTATGAGATTCAAGCTATCGCTCTCATCCATGTGAAGTTTACACATCTAATATTCTCTTGAGGTCATGCCTCTAAACATAACTCATATTGAGGATTTACTTCAACACCTACAAACAACATAGCATGATGCAACTATGTAAGAAGGATAACATATCCCCACACTATTGAATGGTTTTGATTATGTAATTAATATGAAATATGTTTAAAAAGGATAATAGTACTTGAGACTAAGTTTTTGAAGTGTTGTTTCACTTTTGTTGTTATACCAAATGCTATAAATAAGAATATGATATCACTTGAGATGGATGTAAATGTGAAATAGACTTTAAAAAATGCTATCTAAGAAACCATGATATTGTTAGAGACTCCATCACACCTTGGCCTTCACATAGTAACTTGATTTAATGCTTCTTATTATGAAAAAATGAATCATGAAGCAAAGTATAAATTAAATTTATTTAGATCTTAACACATCAACATGATATTGTTGATCCTTTATGTAGATGATATATTAATAGTTGGGAAAAATAAGCATGAGATTGATACCCCTAAAGAAAAGGCTCATGGAAACCTTTGAAATGAAGGATTTGGACATACAAATCACATTCTTGCTATGCACATACTTAGTGATAGAACAAAGAGATTCCTCTATCTATCCCAAAAGGATTATGTTAGCAAGGTGTTGCAATATTTCAATAAGAAGGGGGGAGGGCAATTAATATCACATTGCCTTCCTCCATATGTCAAACTTAGCACTAAGGAAATGACTGAAATGGCCAAGGTTCCATATTCATCATGTTTGGATAGTCTCATGTACACTATGATTGCCACTTAGTTGGACATTGCTTTTGTAGTGGAAGTAGTAAGTAGGAATATGTCAAATCCTAGCAAGAAGTAGTGAACAGCAACTTGTGATACTAGAGTGGTATAAGGGATATGTGCATATGCTTTAATAGGAGCAGTAGTGGTGTACTTGGATACATAGATACAAAGCATGTAGGAAATTTTGACAAAGTCAACCACATGATCGTTTTTTACCTTGTATGGTGGTGCAATCTCATGGATGTCTTCAATGTGTTTTGTCCTAGGATGGAACACTAGGTTTTTAGCTAACTCTATACTACTCATGTTGTCACATTGAATGGCAATTGGTCCATTTACCTTTATATCCAAATCATCCAATGACTTTTTTAGCCATACCACCTCACATGTTGCCATAGCAGAATCTCTATACTTAGCCTCTATACTCAATAAAGAAAATGTTGATTTCTTCTTGTTACTCCAAGTAACCAACAAGAGAGAACATGAATCTATTGGTAGATCTTTTATTGGATGTGCTACTAGCCCAATTTCCATCTGTGTACCCAAACACTTGTACGTCATTACCTACCTCATAAAAAGTCCATAATGTAAGGTGGACTTTATGTACCTCAATATGTGTCTAATTGTGGACTTTGCATACCCCAATATGCATCTAACAACATCCAAATGAGGCTTCTTAGGTACCTACATAAATTGACTCACAAGTCCAACAACATAGCTCAAGTTCGATGGTCATATAGTTCAAACTCCCTATTATCCTCCTGAGCATAGTAGGATCTTCTATCTTAATTTCAATCTCAATATTCAACTTTACATTTTTCTCCAATGGCACTAAAAGAGGCTTAAATGTTGTCATACCATACTTTGATAATATATCCAAGCCATGCTACCTCTTTGAAATAACCATATACTTGAAACACATATGGTCACCTCAATACCAAGAAAGTACCTCAGCTTATCCAAAATCCTTTATCTCAAATTTCTACTTCAAAAGGCCCTTAACATTAATAATCCCACTACCACTATCACTTGTAATAATCAAGTCATCCACATAGATGACTATGACGACCAAATCTACATCATCCTTCTCATAGAAACTAAGTGATTTGCATCAAAGACATAAAAGCCAATGTTGGCAAGATACTCTCTAATCTTATCAAACCATGCTGCTGTAGGTGCTTGCTTTAGGCCATGGAGCACTGCCTTTAACCTCTAAACATATGTGGGATGCTCTAAATTTTGATAATTTGTTGGCTACTCCATATACACCTCTTCTTGCAAATCACCATGCAAGAATGTATTTTCTACATCCATTTGCTGTAAAATCAAACCTTTGGTTGCTACCAAAGCAATCACATATATGACAGTTTCCATTTTAGCAATTGGACTAAATGTCTCTTCATAGTCTATGCCATATGTCTATGCATAGCCTTTTGCAACCACGCTAGCATTATATTTGCTAATAGAACCATTTACATTATGCTTTATTTTATAGGCCCACTGATAACCAATAGCTTTCTTACTTTTTCGAGTACATGAAGATGTGGGGCTACTCCTTAGTCTTCCAAACTACTATAGATATACTACTAGTTGATGTCTCTAGTCCACTAAGTGTTCACGATTCCGTATTTTTTGTCTACACATGACTATCACAATCATCTCAAAAACCATCCAATGCATCTCCAATAGATGCATATCAGCTACTCATCTCATAAAAAATCATCCAATGCATATCCACTAGATGCATATAAGCCACTCATCTCATAAAAAATATTATCCCTTCTCATTCAAAACTCACCACTAAGAGAGTTATAACAACAATACATTTTCTACTCTCTTAGTAGAGTATCCAATGAAAATATGTTTTTCAACCTTTGGATCCAATGTCTTCCTCAACTCATCAGGCACATGAACATATGCAATGCAGCCAAATACTTTCAAATGTGATACATCAAGTTTTACATATAAAACATTCTTAAGGAGTTATACCATGAACTTGTAATGAGCGAGATACACGCAAATTAGGGGTTAGACTCCTAGTCACACTCACTCAGGGTATATAAGATGTAAGAGACCTAGTTTAGGGCATCTTGTTATTATCAAGAACATACTCTTCACC
This sequence comes from Lygodium microphyllum, assembly GCF_053477565.2. Lineage (NCBI taxonomy): Eukaryota > Viridiplantae > Streptophyta > Polypodiopsida > Schizaeales > Lygodiaceae > Lygodium > Lygodium microphyllum. The sequence continues at coordinate 17,727,849 of NC_141156.1, read as the reverse complement.
TTCATCTCTAGCTTCCATGACTTCCTTCTTCTTTCTCCCCTCTTTTCTATCTTTCTCTCTCCTCTTCTAATCTTCCTTCTTCTTCCTCCTTCTCTCTTCCTCTCTCTTTAGCTCATTCTCCTCTCTTCTCTCAGCTTCATTCATTACAAGTGGTATCAAAGCATCGACCTTTGGTCATTTCCTTCTTTCCTCTTTCTCCATCCAATTCGTTTTCAAATCTGAAACCCTAGTTACTTAGGTCATAGAGGTACAAGTATAATAGGAAGGACCACAGTTAGTTTCTGCTTTTTGGAGCAAGTAGGAGCTATTACTGGAGACCCAAACATATTTGGAGGTAAAGGGGTTTTAGCAAGTTGTCACTCCTTTTCATGCAAATTTTAGGGTTCCAGGGCAAGTTGGGGGTTTAGGAGTTTAGAGGGTCAAAGTCACAGTTACTTTTTTCTATAGGCTTCTCTCTCTTATCCTACAAGCTTTTCCCTAAATCTCTCGTGGTGGACTACCCCCCCAAATCTCTTCCACCTACTGCAATAAATTGTCAACCCCAACTTTCAGCTACCCAACAAGCTTCTTGGAATGATTTCCTACCTGACAAGTACTTGTGATGAGTTGTAATGCCATATGGGGATAGCAGGTAGCAACCCATAAAATAGGGTGCATTTGCACTGAGCTGCCTACTCCCTCCTCCTCAATCCTAGCTCTTTTCCAACTGAACCAGGAGAAAATGGAGTCCCTGGAGCATGCAATACTTCCCTCCCTTGGCAAACTTGACCTCCTCCTGTTTCCTCTTGCTGGCCTTCCTTCTTGGTGAGGAATCTTGTTGTACAATATTTGGGGTAGCCATTAAAGCTCTGTCCAAGCTCTCAAATTAGCCCACAACCCTTAGAATCTCGTCCCTTGAGAGATCACTAAGCCCTTTTTGACCTCTCTTCACTGAACTATTGAAGACATGGAGCTCAACATGTAAGGATTTCTTGTGGGCAACCACATGAAAGCTCCCTTTGAGGCTTTCCATTACTAAAGAATAAGATTGGGTACAAGCATGAGAACCCCACCATCAGAGGAAGTCTCACTATAATATCCCCATGAGATCTCACGTAGAAACCCTCTTTTAATGAAAAGTATTTGAATTTTTTTAAAACTTTCCCCCTATCGTCGTCGAATAGGTGGCAAGGGGGAAGACGGTGTAATGATGCCAATGGGGGGAAAAGGGTGGCGATGATGACGTTGACGAGGAAGAGGATGATGATGACAATCACGATGGAGATGGCAAAGACGATGATGATGATTTGCAAGGGGGAGGCCACGTGGCCCAGCATCCCCCCTTAGGCATAACGACCTGTTCGTGGGCAACTGGGAGGCCCCAAAACTCCTCACCACTATATGGTGTCTGCCTATGGGCTCTCCAAGCACATTTAGTGGTCCATCAAGAAACAAATTTAAGTGTCACCGCCCGACACTCCCACGAAATGTTTTGGGGTTTGTCGCCTAGGGTTTCTCGAGTCTGCCTTGAAATGAAACGTTCATGGCCAAACCCACTAGGATTGACCTGAAATGGGTCCCTAGGGCCAACGTCTCCTAACAGCATTCTAGCGTCAGGTTTTGGACATCCTACTTTACACAGATATACCCAATCCGAAGCAGATCCATACTGCACTTGGTTCAAACAGAATGGAAAACGAGAAGGATGCACCGCTCAGCCTCTTTTCCCATAGGGTATAGTCCCATTTCGATCCCCTAAAACGACATGAATCGGGTTCTAACTTAATGATAACTAAAGTTGAATGGCAAAAAATCCTTGTGAGAAGCCTCCCAGTTATCTGGGTTCATCTTGCTGTAGCACGGACCCATCGAGGATTTCATCCACCCGCTTCCCTTGATAGCTTTAGTTTTCTAATTAGGTCCTACCACATTTATCTGCGACATTTGAAATCAACTTCATTAATTAAGACTTTTAGGGCACAGGGTTCGTTTTCATAATTTACAGCACAAACACAGAAAAAAAAAGCAGTACTTTTGACAAACAAGTTCCTTAACTTATCTTCAAGTTAATCTTTGTCTCCTACCCATACATGAGAATTATATATCCCTTCTGTCCAACAGAAGTACCCGGTCCAAATCACATGGCACCAAAATTTCCATCCTTTATCTAGAATAGGATGTTCCAATGCCCTAGACGTTGGGCTCACGGCAGTCTACAATTCCATTGCGGCCTAGGCAAGGGATTTCCAAAGCTCCACTGACCCCAAGCGACCTAGAAGTGAGACACAACTTCTGTGGTTGGCCTTTTCACCACTCGACCTTCGGCCCGTGAATCGAGCAATGCCCTATCGGGGTAATCCGCGATGCGATCTTGGAGATGATTCACCTGTTCAAAATATCCTTCCTTAATTAATCCAATTAAGAATCAAGCACGATCAAGGCAATCAACCTAATATCACCTTCCAATGAAACATTCCTTTATTTCCCATGGCTACTTGTCATTATTGACCCTTGCCATGCTTTTACCATCAAACACAATCACTTGGAATATTTATCCAAATCACAAATGCAACAATTAGTTGATTGAAAAAAAAAATTTAGGGTGTTGTTCAATCAGCCAACAAAACTAATTGTATTTTTCCCAAACAATATAAGAATAGATGTGATAATAATTCCATCCTATATTTACTCTTGCCCTTGGGATCAAAGAGTGATTTTATGCAAAATTTACTTAATACTTCTATGCACAAATCCTAATGTTATTCTTTTTACGATTATGCTATTCATAATCCCTAATCAATTACTCTATCAATGAATAAGCCATATGCAACTAAGTGCAATTAACTTCCCTTAATACATGCACTTTGCAAACTCCATCTTTCAAATATGTGAGAAGAGGTCCATCCCTTTCCATGACCTATTCTCGTACATCATACTATGGAGCCTAATGTATCTCATGCAAGAATCAAAGCAAGCATCTATCAATTTAGAAATATATTACTTACGACTAAAACTGCAGTTGGATTGACAGTGATGCCTTCGCCCAAAGCTTCATTGTTGGTTGTAGGATTGCCATCCGCACGCAACATTCTTCGCTTGGAGGCCATCGTCCGCAAGTAGACTCAAGAGATTAAGAAGGCGGAATAGATTCAAGATGGGAGAGTGTAAGAGAAGATGGATAAGTCGGGGATCAAGATAGAGGGAATTGAGCTAACTCTCTCCCTTGCAGCCTCTTGGGGTAACTACTCTCTCTCTCTCTCTCTCTCTCTCTCTCTCTCTCTCTCTCTCTCTCTCAATCTCTTGGAGGGGTATCCTTCTCTCTACCTCTCTCTCGCAGCCTCTCTGAGTCTCCTTAAGCTCTCTTGTGCCACCCCATGCCTCATATTTATAATGAATTAGAGAAAAGGGGATGAGGCTGAGAACAAGAGTTCTTGGTGGAGGGACTCTTGGAAAACTCAGTGATATGATGCATAACTCATAAATCTGATGGTTCCATTGGCTCCAAAAGGGGAAAAAAAGCTTTCAAATCACTCCTTCTTTCTCTCCCTGTTCGAAGTGCTATCTACTACCTGTAGACTACGATCACGATATGCGTGATTTCGCCAATCACTCTTTTTATCTTTTTTTCTTTTTATAAAATCTCCAAAACTAACTAAAACATCAATTGTCTTTTCTTTTAAATGACATCCAATTCTAGAAATCTCCATATCTTTTTAGGATAGTATCTAAAATATCTAGAAAATGCTAGTTTTGCCCAAAATCTAATATTTTTGGACCATCCTAACTATACACATTAATACTAGTGATTAATATGGCTCATAAGTCTCGTTCACGTTGTAACTTCCATGGGTGGCTACGGTCCTTGTAATCCAAGAAAAATTTTAGATTTACGACTCTCAGTTTTTTAAAAATATATTTATAAAAAAAAGCCAACCATAGAAATGATGTCTCATTCCTAGGCCACTTGTGGGTCAGGTGGAGCTCTAGACACCCCTTGCCTAGTCCAAAATGGAGTTGAAGACTGGCGTGACCCCAACGTCTATGGCATTGGAAGATCCTATTCTAGATAAAGGATGGAAATTATGGTGCCATGTGATTTGGACCAGTTACTTCTACAGGGCAGAAGGGATATATAATTTCTCGTGTATGGCAAGAGACAAATATTAACGTGAAGATAAGTTAAGGAATTTGTTTGAACTTGTTTGTCAAAGGATTGCTTGCTCTATATTCGTGTCGGTGCTATATATTATGCGAAAGAACCCTATTCCCTAAAAGGCTTAATAAAGGAAGTTGATTTTAAATGTGACTCATAAATGTGATAGGACCTAATTAAATAACTAAAGAACGCATACTGAGGGAAGTGGGTGGGCGGAACCCCTGACGTGTCTGTCCTACAGCAGGGTAGTCCAAGAGAACTAGGAGGCTTCTCACAAGGTTTTACCATCGTTTGATCCTTAGGTATTGTTAGATTAGAACCTCGATTCATGCCGTTTTAGGGGATCGGAATGGGATTATGCCTATGGGCAGAGAGGTTGAGTGGTGCATCCCTCTCGTTTCGCATTCTCTTTGAACCAAGTGCAGCATGGGTTTGTTTCAGCTTGGGCATCTCTGCATAAAGTAGGATGTCTAGGACTCAACGCTAGAATGCTATCAGGAGACCTTGACCACTACGAACCTAAATTTGAGGTTGATCCTAGTGGGTTCTGCGAACGTTCTGTTGCGAGGTGGACTCAAGAAACCATGGCGATAAACCTCATAACATTCCATGGGAGTGCTAGGTGACGTCGCTTTGGACCGCTAAAAAAATGTCTGGATAGCCGATAGGTGGACATGTTATAGTTGTATTAGAGTGAAACTTACAAAACTTTGTAATGATATATGATTGATTAATGTATGGATTATAGACATATCCTAAATAGAATAACCTATGTGGTATGGCTTGATTGTCAGGCACCTTCTACACGTATGAATACTAACATGCAAGAGAAGAAAATCCTTCTCAAGCAAATTAAGGCACCCGAGTTTGGTGAAGAAGGAATAGATGTCACAATAGGGGCAAAGATATGGATTGAGTTGATGAATGATTATTTCTTTGCTGCGAGAACTACTTCTACCAATCAAGCAATGATAGCCAAACTTAAGTTAGTTGGCCAGGCCCGGATATGGTGGAAACAATGGTGCAAGGATCAAGGTATTTTTGAAGCTATTGTTATTTGGGCCTAGTTGAAATATGTTGAACATGGATGATACCTTCCGCCAGCCCACCAGACTTTGAGGATGAATGAATTCTTCAAGCTCAAGCAATGAGAACTAACCTTGGAAGCCTACTACTCAAAGTTTGTAACCCTACTAAAATACGCACCACCTATGGATATTGTGCAGCAAGTATCCAAGTTTTGCCATGGCCTGAACACTCATCTGAACCACCGTCTTGAAGCAATGCATCTAATGGACTTGCAAGATGCATTACTTCAAGCAAAGCCAATCATCCAAGAACTTGAAGCAAGCAATTGTGACAAAGAGGATTCCCAAGATCAGGACAAGAGATGCCACATGTGTGGAGAGATAGGGCACATCCGTAGAAGATGTCCCTACCATCAATGCTACCATTGCAATGAGCTAGCGCACATCCAAGAAGACTGCCCCTGACTTAAGTCCGAAAGATATTGAGCCTCCAAGAAAACGAAACTACACAGGCGTAGTCTATGGATATATAGAGGAATCATATGAAGATGAAGAATTAGAACCCACTATACCTCTTCAGGATGATTAGAAATCCTAGAAATTTTATTGACATGTAATACAACATGTATTGGAGTAAATCCTATTCTTGTACCTATAGTTAATTGCAATAATATGAGTTGCACTACTTGAGTCATTAAGAGCAGCATAGCAGACACATGGTGGGTCTTAACCCACAGGCCTTCAGCCCCATTAATGCTTGTCTTCCCTAGTTTTCCCAAGATGAGGGTATCTCGAGTTCTCTAAGGGGGAGATGGTGTAATATCCTCATGGGATCTTGCATAGGAACCCCCCCTTTTAATTAAAAGTATTTGATTTTTTTTAACTTTTCTTCCCCTATCATTGCCGAACAGGTGGCGGGGGGAAAGATGGTGCGATGACATCAATGGGAGGAAAGGGAGGTGATGATGACGTTGATGAGGAAAAGGATGATGATGATAATCATGAAGGAGGTGGTGATGGAGGTGAGAAAAATGATGACAAGAATTTGCGAGGGGGAGGTCACGTGGCCAAGCATCCCCCCCTTGGTCATAACGTCCCCCGTTCGTGGGTAGCTGGGAGTCCCCAAAACTCCCCGCCACCATGCAATATCACACCCCCCTTAATAATACCTTCCCTCTCCCTATAAAACCCCCCCTCTAAAGCCAAGAGGAGCACCTTATTCTTTTCCCCCCTTTTCTACCAACTGAGAGAGAGAGAGAGAGAGAGAGAGAGAGAGAGAGAGAGAGGGGGACCTTCTAGAAGGCTCTCCTTCTATTTCCCTCCTTAGAGGGTGACCACATGCTCCTTCCCTTCCCCACAAAATTAATTCTTTTTCCCACGAGGTTATCTACAAGCTTGATTTTTCTGCCCAAATTGGGCCCCACTATTTAAGTAAAAAGCCACAAAAGTCTTGTGCAAATCATGTCCAATAAAGGAGAAGACCGAGGATGGCCCCCAAGCAAAAAATGTCGCACATAGATGGTAATCCCTCAATGAGCAACGAAGCTTTGACTCAGGGCATCACCACCAATACAACTACGGTACCAAATATGGATAGTACAATTCCAAGTTGTAAGTTGCTTGCTTTGATTTTCACATGAGATGCATTAGACTCGTACTATGCCACACGAGAATGGGTTATTGAAAAAGATAAATTCATCGCAAATATTTGGAATATGGAGTTTGCAAAGTGCATTTATCAAGGGAAGTTAATTGCACCTAGTTGCATATGGCTTATTTGTTGATAAAGCAATTACAAGGAAGAATCGGTCAAGGGTTATGAATGGCATAATTGTAAAAAAGAATGACATGAAAAAAATGTGCATACAAGTGCTAGGTTAATGCATAATCAAGGGTTACAAATAGCATAATTGCTAAAAGAATATGACATTAAGAACCGTGAATAGGAAGTCCTAGTTTAAAGTTTGGATACTTCAAAAGTACTTAGCCTAAGAGCCCAAATATTAAGAAAAACTAGATTCTAGCTCAATTCAAGACTTGTTGGAGTCTAGATACTTGAGATTATCTCGCACTCATCTTATCAAGTATTTACACATTATGTCTATAGCATGGTTGATATATGAGAATAATTTTATGTTTGCTTCATGGCTTTGACTAAGAGCTAGTACAAGAAATCAATCATAAGGACTAAAAAACTAAGATATCTTGAGGTCCATCCGGAAACTACTACCTTCATCAATCCAACTCGGGGTTAGGATAGGTACAAACAACAATTCCAATATTCAAAGGTAAGTGGAGAGCTCTATGGATAAGAAACCCTAGGACAAAGAGATGACCGATACTTTTTACTTGTTTGGAAAGAAGGTTGGATTATCGATCAATGTAAGTGACCTATAGAACTTACATCACAGTGTTTGAACCCTTAACACATATGCCTTAGCCGAAGGGAGGGAGAGTTAAGTAAATTTTTCATGGAATCACTTAGATCCCAAGGGGAAGAGCAAATATGCAATGGAAAGGTTATCGCGACTATTCTTGCAATGGTTGGAAAAGAATACCATTCTTTTTTTGTTGGCTGATCGAACAATACCCTAAATGCTTTTACATTCAACTGTTTGTTGCATTGTGGTTTGGATGATTATTCCAAGTTCTTGTGATTTATGGTAAATTCATGGCAGGGGTCTGTGAAGACAAGTTTCCATGGGGATAAAGAAATCTTTTCTTGGAAGATGATATTAGGCTGATTGCCTTGATTGTGCCTGATTCTTAACTGGATTAATTAAGGAAATGATATTTTGTTGGTGGATCACCTCCAAGATCGCACCATGGTTCAACCCGAAAAGGGCACTACTCGATTCACAGGCCAAAGGTCGAGTGGTGAAAAGTCCAACTATGAAAATGATGTCTCACTCCTAGGTCACTTGTGGGTCAGGTGGAGCTCTCGACACCCCACCCTTGTCTGGTCCGGAATGGAGTTGAAGACTTCCGTGGCCCCAACGTCTATGGCGCTGGAAGATTCTATTCTAGATAAAGGATGGAAATTATGGTGCCATGCGATTTGGACCAGTTACTTCTACAGGGTAGAAGGGATATATAATTTCTCTTATATGGGTAGGAGACAAAGATTAACATGAAGATAAGTTAAGGAATTTGTTTGTCAAAGGATTGCTTGCTTTGTATTCATGTCAGTGCCATAAATTACATGAATGAATCATGTTTCCTAAAAGGATTGTTTAAGGAAGATGAATTTAAATGTCACTCATAAATGTGATCAAACCTAATTAAATAACTAAAGAACACCTATACTGAGGTAAGCGGGTGGGCGGAACCCCCGACGGGTTCATCCTATGGCAAGGTGGTCCCAGAGAACTGGGAGGCTTCTCACAAGGTTTTACCATCATTCAACCCTTAGGTATTGCTAGGTTAGGACCCCGATTCATGCTCTTTTAGGGGACCGGAATGGGACTATGCCCTATGGGCAGAGGTCGAGTGGCACATCCCTCTCATTTCCCATTCTCTTTGAAGAACCAAGTGTGGAATGGGTCTGCTTCGGCTTGGGCATCTCTATGTAAAGTAGGATGTCCAAGACATGCTAGAATGCTATCAAGAGATCTTGACCACTAGGAACCCAAATTTTAGGTCGATCCTAGTGGTTCGGTCACGAACGTTCCATTGCAAGGTGGACTCGAGAAACCCTAGGCAGCAACAAACCCCATAACATTCCATGGGAGTGCCACGCAATGTTGTTTAGATTTGTCTCTTGATGGACCGCTAAAAACGTGTCTGGACAGCCAATAGGCAGACACGTTACGCTCAAATGCTTGAAGGCTTCGTCCATTGGAGTGCTCTAATCAATTGGAATTGCTTGATAGAAAAGTTGGCATCATGGTGAATCACGTTTTATCTGTCTTTCCCAAACATAAAAAAAGTATATCAATCCAATCTTAATCTCTCATCTTAATCCACTTTGTTGAGCTTAATTCCTTTTGTTGGAGAGATTATGACTGCATATGCTCTATTAGATCAATATTTCATTGTATGCATGTACCCACTTGAAATCAATGATCCATTTGCCCCCCAATGCATCATGATTAACTCTAAATCAATTGTGTTTGCTAACATCAACTCTTCCTTGATCTTATATACTTTGGATTAATCCCAAGTGGATAGTAAGCCATCGTAAAAAGGGTATGTAGTAGCCAGTTCACTGGACTGCCAAGGTAAGCCCTACCCAAGCTCTCGTTTCATCCTTGCATCTCATGAAAAGGTCCAATGCACCTCATGCTCATTGCTTAAGTAAAAATTTCTGCCATGTATACTCTAGCTGAGGAAAAAGACCAATGTTAGGCAAGGTGATATGCCAAAAGAGAGGTGACTCTTGCTTACCACTTAAGACCCTGAAGGGGTGCACAACCTGGCATGAGGGAAACTTTTCCCACCTCCCTATGATCTAGAGCCTAATACTTCTATGTAGCTGCATGAACACTCCATGTTACCCCACTCCCAATGAAATACCTCCATTTGGACACCCTTTTAGTGCTCATGGCATATGTATGTGGTCAAAGGAGATGTATGGCATTAAGATCCATATTATGCTGGGTATGACTAGAATGTTTTTTATCATGATTCTTAGGCCCCTCAACCCATGAGCCATCCATACAATGCAATTGGAAAAAGGGACAAATAGTGTTTTAGTCCAAAGTCGGTCAGGGAGAGTCATAGAGATCCAATTATAGGACTCTTTCCACATGTGCATTGACTACAAGGACTTGAATAAAATTACCATGAAGACTCGATATCCCATCCCACAAATTGATGGCTTGTTGGATAAGTTGAAAGGGGCACTCTTTTTCACTAATCTTAATCTACGCTCTGGCTACCATTAGATCTATATGAGGAAGGGTGAAGAGATCAAAACAACTTTCAAGACCGATAATGGGCTTCATCATTTTCTAGTGATGCCTTTTGGGTTGACTAACACACCTCCCACATTTCAAAGCCTCCTTAATTAAAATTTCCACCCCTTCTTGTTCAAGTTTGTGTTCATTTTCCTTAATGACATTCTCATGTACAATAAGTCACAAAAGGAGCACTTGGCACATGACAGATGGGTGTTTGATATCTTGAGAGAGCTTTGACTCTTTGCTAAGGAAAGTAAGTGTATATTCATGCAGACATCACTAGAGTAATTGGGACACATTGTTAGCAAAAATGGCATACATGCTGACCCCAAGAAGGTGCAATGTGTTAGGGACTGGCCCACTCCATCCACATAACTACTTCATTACGTGGTTTCCTTGGTTACTCTTCCTTTTATAGACACTTCATTAATCATTATGCCACCATTGTAGAACCTTTGACTAATTGATTAAAAAAGTATTCATTATTTTGGGATGCTACTAGTAATCACAGCTTTAAGTAGTTGAATGAAATGCTTACTTTCACCCCCATCCTTGTATGCCCTGATTTCTCCAATGAGTTTACCATTCAATGTGATGCCATTGGCAGATGTATTGGTGTTGTATTGCTACAAGATCATGGTGTGATTGCTTTTAAGAACCATAGGCTTAATGAAAAGGAGATGAAAATGAATGTGTATGACCATGAGATATTGGCCATCCTCCATGCTATTAAGAAATGGAACCACTACTTATATGGTGGCCATTTTAAAGTAAAGAGCAAACATAAGGTCCTCCAGTACTTCTGACTCAATCTACTTTGACTTCTAAGCAAAGGAGATGGGTGGAAACCTTGCAAAACTATGATTTTGACATCTCCCACACTTGGGGCAAAGATAACATCGTGGTTGATTTTCTCTCTCGGATGTGGGCATGCACAGTATCCTCCATTTCAAAGTTTCATAGTGATTGGATTGAGGACCTTCAAGAAGCTTATTTTTTGTAGAGGGATTCAACCACATATTCCAAAAATTATAGCATGGGGTAATGGCTAAAAAATTCCAATATTAGCTCAAACAAAGCTTTATTTGGTCCTATGGCAAGATTATTATCCCCCACACTTCTCCTTTCACACAAAAGATCATGGAAGAGATGCATTCTTGCCCCACTACCAGTTACTTAGGTATTTTCAAAACATATGATAGGATTTCCAAGAGCTTGTACTAGAAAGGAATATGAAGGGATGTCAAGGATTTTGTGACCAAATGTATTCCATGCCAGCAAAACAAGGACATCATGCTTAGGCATGTTGGCCTCTTGTAGCCCCTGCCTATTCCTAAAGGGAAATGGAAGCATATCACCATGGACTTCATTATGGGCCTCCACATGACAAAGAAAGGATGGAACTATATATATATATATAGATATATATATATATATATGTTGAGATATCGAGCTCCACTCGTGATATGCCAGGGTGACCGTTGTGTATTTATGTCACCGACTTGTCAGTTGTAGACGCGGTTGGTACACCGCCCATGAATAATAGCTACATGATAGCTATCCTTATCTACTCTAGTTCGTGGCTCAGTTAGTATGCCACCTTAGTTAGTTGAGTTTGGTTTGAGACCCATATAGAGGGTTCTTCTATTTCTTTGTACTTGAGTTCTTTTGGCTTACACAACTAAGAAGAGGAAAACTGTTTTCAGCCTCCACCCTTGTGTGTCTTCCCCCATTGTGCAAGCAAGAAAGCTTCAAGCGAGACTCCTTCCTTCTCTCCCACAATCTTGACAATATATATATATATAGTAGTTGATTGCCTCACTAAGACTATCCACTTTATCCCCACTAAGACCCAATACACTCCCTCTCAAGTGGCCACTCAAGTTATGGAGTATGTCTTCAAGTTGCATGGATTACTACAAGTCGTAGTGCATGATCAAGATGCCAAGTTTATGAGCAACTTTTGACGGGTCGTTTTCACATCTATGGGCATCAAGCTTGCTCCATCCAATTCATAACACCCCACATATAAATGGCCAAACTGAAAGGGTAAATAAATGGCTTGAGATGTACCTACAACACTTTTGCCATGATGTACAATACAATTGGGACACATGACTCCACTTGGTTGAATTTGCATATAACAACTCCACCCACTCTAGCATTGGGGTTTCCCCTTTTGAGGCATTATACAAGTATAAGGTCCCCCTTCCTACGTTCTTATACAATCATAAGATCAACCCTCAGAGCCTAAAGCCAAGTTGGATCACATGCATGCCCTACTGCAAGGTGAATCTTCAAAAGGTACAAACCCACATGAAACTCTATGCTAATGAGAAAAGAAGACATTTGGAATTCCAAGAGGGAGAGTTGGTCCTCTTGAAAGTGCCTAAGTCTTGTTACTCCACTCTCAAGGAAGGCAATAGCAACAAGCTAGCCCATCGTTTCTACGGTCCCTACTAGATCCTCAAAAGAGTTGGTGACTTAGCCTACCAATTAGAGCTTCCCTATATCACCAAGATTCAGAATGTGTTTCATGTCAGCCAATTGAAGCCCTTTATATTGTCACCTTAGTGGACTATGTGAAAGAGCTTCTCCCCATAGACAAAGAAGGTATCATTCAATGCCTCCCTAAGGGAATCATTGGCCTATCATTGGGTAATGAGATAAAAACTTAAGATCTTGGCCCATCAAGGAATACCTCATCAAATGGCAAGGCCGACCCCTTGAAGAAGCCTCCTAGCACCCAGCCACTATTGTCAATTAATTTCCTCACCTCCAAGATTCCCAAGGGACTGAAGACTAGCAAGTTAACCCCTTTTCACCACACCCTACCTGCAAACTGCACACTATTTTAGAACAATGTTGTACCTATCCAAATCTTAGCCATGTGCTTCATACATACGCTAAAATGGCATATCATAAGCTCCATTTTGACATGCATCACACACCCCATTTGGAGCAACTCATCAAAAGTTATGGAAAATTTACCTTAGTATGCTGCCCATAATCTTCACCCACCCATTTTCATTGTAATGTGGACCAAAATAGCATACTGCACCCCACTCCTTAACCCCTCTATCAAGCCCCTATAGTTTTCTTTTGTTTTTAAGGGCAAAAACTTTCAGGGTGTGGGGATGGATTATAACGAGTGGGATACATGAAACCTAGGGATTCGATACCTAGTCAGACTGGCAAGGGTATATAAGATGTAAGAGACCCAGTTTAGGGCATCTAGTTATTATCAAGAACATACTCTTCACCTTCATCTCTAGCTTCCATGGCTTTCTTCTTCTTTCTCCTCTCTTTTCTTTCTTTCTCTCTCCTCTTCTAGTCTTCCTTCTTCCTCCTCTCTTCCTCTCTCTTTAGCTCATTCTTCTCTCTTCTCTCATCTTTATTCATTACAAAACTATACTTGTAGAAGTTCTATTTATAATGTATACACCATTATGAATAGCCTCGATCCAAAAATACTTGGGCATATTCTATTCGGCCACCATCAATAACCATGCAACTTTATATATATGTTTGTTTTTCCTTTCTACAATTCTATTTTTTTGTGGCATATACCTACATGTAAATTGTTGCTTTATCCCATGAGATCTCAAAAAATGATTAAAGTCAATAGAGGGGTATTCTAGCCCTCTATCTAACCTCAAGCACTTAACTTTCAAGTATGTTTCTCTTTCAATAACTCAACTGTCTCTACATAACATGGACTCTGTAAATCCTACATTTCTCTAAATTATTCAGTATGGTTGGTCATATAATAAGATGCACTTAAATCAACATACCAAATCTTTCTACATGTCCCCTATCTTCTAATAGCATTCATCATATGTTGTGCAATAAATAAATGCTTATTTCTAATATCATTCTATCTTGAGGATGATGCATTATTTTCTTCATGCAATTTGCTACTATGAATGTCATCCTTCTTATTGTAACAATGGGCTCTAATATGGCTTGTCCTTGCACAATAATCATAGATAATACCTCGATAATACCAGAATGATTAAAACCTCTGTTATAGCATCCACCTCATTCTCTCTAGAGCTTCCCCTGTCTCTAGAATTACCATGGGCTTCTGAAATCTACATGTCACCAAACTATTAATTTAACCTATTTTGTTGGTCACTACTAGAACAACCCATACGATAGCCTCTTAAAGAGAATTTGCCACACCCTCTTCCTAAACTTGAGTAAAATGCTTGGACCTATTCACCATCTCTTTCAGATGATTCATCTTGCATGTTGATCTCTTCAATAATCATGAGAGAGACTAGCTCATCAAAATCTAGAAATGGCTTCCATATATACACAGAAGTTTAAAAAAGAATTCTATGTATTTTCATTATTAAGGCCACCTAAGGAAGACAAAACCAAATCATTATCATTAGGTATTGCATTAATAGTTGCTAAGGCATCTACAATGCTTCTCACCTTCAAAACATACTCATTTATAGATATATTTTCCTTCTTTAAAGTATTCAACTCTTGCTTGAGTTGAATCTTTCATACATTTGTATTTATTTTCAAATATCATGCAAGTCGCATGTGCAATTTTTACACTTTTTATATACCAAGCATAGTGTTATTAATGACTCTAGATAATTCATATATTACTTTTTTATCGTTTGCACTCCATTCTTTCCACACCTTTACTTCTTTTCTAGTTGGAGGATCACTTAACTCTAGTTCATTCACTTCACCTAAGACGAACTTGTAGAGACAGTTTCAAATGAGAAAGTTCTTCACATGGAACTTCTATGATGTGTAGTTGTTCTTATTTAGTTTCTCAATAATTGGATTTTCACTATTCTTAGCCATTTTAATACAACTAAGTATCAAACAACAAGCAAGTCTTCTACAACTATTTACAAGATGCGCACAATAATAAACTAGGCAATCTTTTTTATCGAGATTGATCAATAATGTATACAATCTGCAATCTATTATTGAAAAATTTTATGTTTTCTTCCTAAAAAATATATTTAAACTTATAGATTTGAGATATGTAACATGTGTGCCTAAGAATAGCCAATACACAAAATTATAGCATGCCCTAAAACTATTATCCATAATCTTGCAAAGCTAAAATGGATCCCTAAAGGGCCTCGGATGGACAAAAGCACTATGGGAAAGGCCGAAGGGGTTGTTCTATAGTATATATATCGTTCTACTTGTATACCAAATCTTATAGCAATTTGAGATTTTTACTTTTGCCATGCTCTTGGTGTCCCTGTAGGCATCATCCAAGGGAAAGGGTGAGAGAATGGAAGAGCTTCTTACTAGTTGCTTGCTTACTTAAATCCTTGCCCTTTCTTCTTTACTTGAGCCTCCAAAATCAACCTTTCTTAGTCAGAATGCTGTGGTATCATGTTAGGATCCCATGGTGGGAAGACTCACTTAATCTATTGTGCCAAATACACACAATACATACAAGAACAAGCTCACTCAAGAACATCAGAAGAGAGATGGAGGCCAAAATGTTTTTTTGCTAGTTTTTCTTCTTTTTTATTCTTTCAATATAATGTACACAAACTATGGATAGGGTATAACATAAAGGAATGTGACCTACTAAGTCAAACATTGTATAACTGACTATACTAATCAATTGACACTGTAATTATGCCAATGGCTATAGGTAGGTGTAACCAAGAAAATATAATTATTGATAAGTCAGTGGCTATGTGAGGATCATAATGACCACCGATGTGCTAAGTGTAGATGTGTGGACCTATTTAACCAAGCGATCCATTATCAATATCCACACATATTGACCTTGTGATCTCAATAGAGACTTGCTTGTTAACGGTGAAGATATGCCATTACTGCATAGTGATAGTGAGAGTGCCATCATTTGGATAAAGAATGATATGTTTTATGTGAAAACCAAGCACATAGAAGTGTGGTATCACTTCATTTGTTAGGTACTTAAGGATAAGCAAGTTAGGCTTATCAACATTTATACTAATGATAACTCTATAGACTTTCTTTGGGCTTACCAATGTTTATATTGATGACAACTCTATAAGCTTTCTTACCAAGAGTCTGCCCTCCAAAAAGTTTGCACATTACGGAGAGTTGATGTGCATTGAGGGTAACTCACATGTATTTACCTCACACATTCTCTTATTCTTTTGTCTCCCTTAAAAGCACATTGGCCTTTAAGTGGAAGGTTGTTGAGGTAAAGGCCGATATGACTGGCCACCCATCTTACTCACTAACCCTAACTACATATGCACACATTCATGCTTTATTTTTTGAGTGATAAGGTAATAAGGCATTGCTCACACGAGAGCTATTGGAGACACCACAAACATAGCATTTTTCCTCTGTGTGTGTGTGTGTGTGTGTGTGTGTGTGTGTGTGTGTGTGTGTGTGTGTGTGTGTGTGTGTGTGTGTGTGTGTGTGTGTGTGTGTGCAATCTCCATTCTTCTTGGACCTCCACACATGCACACCCATGTGTGCACGGGCATACACAATTGTAGTGATAGCAAGTATTTTCTACACGTTGTTTAAATAAATTTTTAAGTTTTCATTGTAATGCTCATGGATCAATTATTCCTAATGAGCTAATGCATTTAATAAACTTTGGTCTCAATTTGAATGAGATACTTTTGTAATGAGGTGACGGTGGGCTTTAAAGTATTGACAAATATTCATGGATTTTTATTTAGAAATGTGAACTTTGCATATGAGAAAAATAATATTTTGGCTAATCAAAAGTAGATGAAAAAAGAATCACATAAATAGCAACAAATGCCTCTTGAACAACAAATTAAGTGCCAACTAATTAATGATTATTTTCTTTAATGTGGCCATATTTTTGGAGATGATGATTGGCAAGAACTTGACCAACTTTTGCTCACTTGTGTGAAAGACACTTGGAGGCACCCAAGCCATGAAATGAATGTTGAACAATGCACATTGGCACCGCAACAATTGAGCTACCCCTTCATAGTATTAATTATCATTGAGCCATGCAACAAATAACTACTTCCCGGTAATTAATGCTCCAATGTGTTCAAAATTGTAGATTAAGGGAGGCTCTACACATTCAAATACCATGTTTCGCAAGACATTATTTTGTCAAAAATTATTGTGATGTCATGTTAGGTGGCTATGCTTGTAATAAGCTTTCAAAGTGTGTGATATTGTATGGATGCACGTTTGATTTATGAGATTCAAGCTATTGCTCTCATCCCTGTGAAGATTACACATCTAAGATTCTCTTGCTGCAATGAAGCACTAAGGTCATGTCTCTAAACATAACCCATATTGAGGACGTACTTCAAGTTCTATAAACAACATAAGATGGTGCAACTATGGAAGAAGGCTAACATATCTCCACACTATTGAATGTTTTTGACAACGTACTTAATACACAATATATTTAAAAAGTATCATAGTACTTGAGACTAAGTTGTTGAAGTGTTATTATACCATATGTTATGAATAAGAATATGATATCGCTTGGGATGCGATGCAAAGTGAACTAGACTTCAAAAAAGGCTATCTAAGGAACCGTAATATTATTAGAGACTCTAGCACACCTTCACTTTCACATAATAACCGGATTTAATGTTTCTTATATTGAAAAACTGAATCATAAAGCAAAGTATAAATTAAATGCATTTAGATGTTAACACTGATATCTTTTAAATAAAAAACTTTGATAATGCTTGGCACAGTCCGCAAGAATACTGAGGCCTTTCAAATGCAATCTAGTAGGTGGAACTATCACGTGGTTTTTTCTTTTTCGTGTTGTAGAGCCTAAAGGCCTGCACTCTCTTTGTTTTGGGTGTAAGACTTGGATGTTGGTGAATGTGGCCCCGAACTGCTCGAGGATTGGATCCAGTAGGAGCAGGCTCATGCAATGTACATAAGCGTGCTCACCAACGGAGGTGTTCTTATCAATGGAGTTGGTGCTTAGGGATGTGGAACTATCTTGGGGGTTTAGAACCATTGTTCACGAAACACCAAGGTGTAAGGTAAAATGAATTGCAAAAATTTCGAAAGACCTTCAAAATTTAAAGAAGAAAGTTTAAAACTATAACCTTGAAAATTCTTGGTTATAAAAATGGCAGATACGTGTAATCCGATTCAAAAATCAGAGTTTTGTAACTACTGCTAGAAATGTTTTGGGGTGTTTTAAGTACGAGAGGGGTAAAAAATGTGTGACACGAGGAAGTGTGGCAAGTACTGGGACGAAAAGACATTCTGATCTCATGCGCGGAACAAAAAAGGATGGGTCGGTCACCGGTGTTTGGGGGGGGGGGGGGGCGCGGCTTAGCGTGGGAAACTGTCTAGAACTGTGCCACACGCAGGAACGCCAACAACCTTTTTCTCCTCCACCCGCTAAGAGGACTTCACCATACTTAACTGGTTGGTGCTTGAGGCATTGAGAAGAAGGAAGCTTGGGGCGCAAGCGGGGAGGGCATAATATAACCAGCAGCGGGAGAGGGGGGCGCTCGGGTGGATAGAAGATAACACACGCACGCACACACACACTCACTCACTCACTCTCTCTCGTGTTTCGTCCCGTCGCGTCTCATCTGGTCCCGTCTCGTCTCTGGGTATGCTATCACATGTCTGTGCTAAGACTGACTTAGGAGGAGCAAAGAACCTACGAGGAATACCAGGAAGAGAGGTCGGGGAAGGATGGCATCGGCCATGGTGGGCGAGCTGTGGTCGCTGATGGGGGCCCTGGCGCTCTTGCAGGCGTTCCTGCCGCCGCGGCTGCGGCTCTTGCTGGAGGAGCAGCTGGAGGCGGCCTGGCAGTGGCTGTGCGGCCGCTTCCACCGCCACACCACCATCGAGATCCACGAGGACGTCCCCGGCACCTTCAAGGGCAGCAACCTCCTCTACCACCACGTGGAGGCCTATCTCGGCTCCCTCGATCGCCTTCAGGCCGCCGACGGCGTCCACGTGCACCGCTCTTACGACGAGTCCGCCCTCTCCTTCTCCCTTCCGGCCCACCAGACCATCCCGGACTGCTTCCGGGGCGCCCCCGTCTCCTGGACCCACCACGTCACGCGTGGCGAGCCCCCCTCCGGCCACGTCTCCCCCTGGGATTTCCGCCCCTCCCGCCGCGACGCCTCCCGCAGCTTCTGCCTCACCCTCCTCAAATCCGACCGTCCACGTGTCCTCTCCGCCTACCTGGACCACATCGCCGCCGTCGCCGGGGAGCTCGAGCGCCAGAAGACGCGGCGGAAGCTCTACACCAACGACGGGGCGGACTGGGAGGATGTGGACTTCAAGCACCCCTCGACCTTCGAAACCCTAGCTATGGCAGCCGACCTCAAGGATACCATCAGGGCCGACCTGCGGGCCTTCGCGCAGGGGGAGCGCTTCCACCACCGCGTCGGGCGCGCCTGGAAGCGCGGCTACCTCCTCTACGGCCCCCCCGGCACAGGCAAGTCCAGCATGATCGCCGCCATGGCCAACTTCCTCAACTACGACATCTACGACCTCGAGCTCACCAGCGTCTCCAACAACTCCCAGCTCAAGTCCCTTCTCATCCGAACGCACCGCAAGTCCATCATCGTCATAGAGGATATTGACTGCTCGTTGGACCTCTCTGACAGAGGAGCGCAGAAGAAGGAGAGCAGCAAAAAGCTGACGCCGGATGACGCGAAGATTAAAGAAGACGCTAAAACGGCAGAAAGCAAGGTGACCCTGTCGGGGCTGCTGAATTTCACAGACGGTCTATGGTCTTGCTGCGGGGAGGAGAGGATCTTCGTGTTTACAACCAATCATAAGGAGAGGCTGGACCCGGCCTTGCTGAGGCCCGGCAGGATGGACGTCCATATCCTGCTGTCTTACTGCACCTTCGCTGCCTTCAAGGTCCTGGCCGCGAATTACCTCGGCGTCCGGGATGAGCACAAGCTCTTACCCGAATTGGAAAGCTTCTTCTCCAGCGAGAAGTCGAAGCAGGTCACGCCGGCGGAGGTGGTGGAGCTCCTCATCAGCAACAAGGACGCCGACCCGGACTCGGCCCTTACGCGAGTGCTGGCGACTCTGCGGGAGGCCAAGGCCACTCCCAATCAGGAAGGCGGCGACGCCATGTCAGCGCCCGCGTCGTCTCTCAGCAAGAGCCGCAGCGGCCTCAAGCGCCTCATCAAGCTACAGTACAGCTTGCTGACGCGGCTGCCGTCGTCCAAGGCCAGGCGGGCGGGTGGTGGTGGTGGGTCAAAGAAAGCATGCGATGATGATGGCGACAAGGACCTCTGAAAGCTCTCCCACCAAGAACCGAAGCTTTCTTATTATCAATCCTGTAGTATACCTACTGATGCACTGTACATAACTGTATTACACACTGTACGTGATACGATCCTTCCATTTCATGGCAGTTTTCTTATAATGCCATGTTCCGCTCCGCTGGGGAGCTCTGGTTGCCCGGTCTGTATACCAGAGAGACACTAGGAAATCCCCCTCTCAACCCTCTGCACTGTACTCTTTTCTGGATCATCACCTCCGTCTCCTCCTCCTTCTCTGGGCCCCGTCTCATCAGAATGACCGCGGCAGGGCTGACGCGGCGCCTTACCTTTACCTTTTGTTTCTCTTTTCTTTTTGCGGCTTTTTTTATTAAGAGCGAGCTTTTTGCTTTTTCTTTTTTCTTTGCAATTTGGAGTGTCGTTTTTAGAGAACCTGCCCACATTGGGGACTTCCATACTCCAGACTCCAGACTCCAGCCAGCCACGCCACACGTGTTTCGTTTGAAGACTACACAAGCCGGTCAAGCTACACAACATGTACGCAAGAAACTGGTCAAGCTTCTATGTGGCAAGCCCGTGATTGGAGTCTAAATCCCCAAGTCCCACAATAAAAATGCCAAGGTTTAGATTGCAACTAAACGTTATGTTAAGTGAACTTCGAGATTCTCATCACCTCCAGGTGGTGGTGGTGGTGGTGGTGGTGGTGGTGGTGGTGGTGTGGTCATGAATCTTACACAATAGCCACACCACTTGGTCACATGAGTGGTGCTTGCACCTTAGTCGGAGGCATGAACCTTTGTGACCAACGAGATGACTGGTGGTTGCATCACCAAGTGGTAGACCAAACATTAGGGGTTGTGTGAAATGTTCATCATCGATTCTGTTCTATCTTTTATCCCATATGGTTGCGCATTGCACTTTTAAACTCTACTTTGTGCAGTCAAACAAGATGTTTGGTTTTCCAAAGGTTTTTCTTTTCTCAAATCTATCAACGGTCACATAGGCAATGGCAGTTTGTTCGATAACCCACCTTCATCCATGGTGTGACCAAACCTTGAAGATTGAGATTGTGCACTTTTGTCAAACCTAAAAGTTCAACTTCAGTAAGAGTGGACAAATTAGTTTGAAAAGGGTGGAGACCATAGAAATTCTACTTGGCATTCAAAATTGACCACCAATTTTCATCTAAGATGGGGGAGCTAAAATGTAGCACACATGTAGGAAAACTCAATTTTTATGGGCTTGACCCTTTGTGTGACCAACATTCTGAATAGGCTATGAGGAACCCAACTTCTTATTGGTTCTTCCCTACTATTGCAAGGTCTCTTGACTCATTAAGAGTGATGACTTTCCATCCTTTTGCACAAAGAAGGTTAGTTAAGTGGCAATACTAACTTGAGGATAGCTCTACTTCAAAATGAGCAGAGCACAATATAACGATTGAATCGAATAGCTATTGTGAGCTATTAGTACAGAAAGAGTGGTAAGGTGGTCAACACCATGGTGGATGCATTTGAAATTACAATAATGTCCAAGTCTAGAAAGTTTAGAGCTATATTGGACTGTGGCCAAGTGGAGAAACCCATCTTATGCTTGAGTATTTACTCACATAAGAGAGACATTAAGGGGAAAAGGTGCTCCAATGGGTGCTCCCCAAGAGATGATAATGTAACAAACAAGCTAAGAGGGAGAGAGAGGAAGAATGATCTAGGAGTGAGTACTCTTGATCATCCTTGTCCCAGAAACAATTCTTGATTTTTCTCTTCGATTCGCTAGTTACTCATGCCAAGATTGAATCCCAAGCTCCACCCCCTTACCGAGGAAATGGCCTCCAATATTATTATTGCTCTATCCTCCTCAATCACTTTGCCTTGACTCACTTTCACACTGACTCCTAACTCTTGCTATCAAGAGTAGCAAGCAAAGAGAGGATAGAGGAGGAGGACAATATGCGAATCCCAACAATCTTTTTCATGTGAAACTCTTGCAAGCATCATTCTTTTAACAATTGTTGATATGTCAATATATTGTCCAAAAGTTACATACAACAGTACATCAACTCACACTTTCATAGGCTTTTTGAAATTTGTCAAAATAAGGTAGATCTATAATTCACATAAAATAATCAGTCAATCATGGAGACCACCATGTAACATAACTTGAAGTTTGGGAATACCATCTTGAGGTGTATTGAGAACTAAGCCATCTTCCAAAATTCCCATAGTGCATATTCATATTTTATTAATATTCATAAAATCTTTGGTATATCCTAGGCACTCAATATATCTATATTTTATTAATGCTCACAAAATCTTTGGTATATCCTTTGCTTATAATGAGAGAGAGAGTCCTATCAATCATAAATGTAGGTTCTCTCAAAAGACATCTACATTTTGTTTGAAGCATGTTTCACACTCGTTTCACATCATGTACAATTGAGGTCCTCATACAAGATGGGTTCTTCTATTATGCATTTGCTTATGTAGGAGCATGAAGAATCTAGGCTACCTAAAAACTAACTCAAATTTTTTTTGGAGAGGTGCATAGAATGAATGAAGGAGTCCTAGAGGTTTGGAATGTTACCCTTTATAGTTGAGAAGTTCTAGCAAATTTTAAGTCCCTTAATAAAGGAAATGCAAATAACTTACTAGGCTTCTATATCACTTGACTTTTGATATTTCTAGACCCATTCACGATGTCATAAGAATTACTTACTACCCTTTTAAAAGAAAGCTTTAGCTTATCAAAAAGGTGGCCTTCTATGTTCAAGTAGATCTCCTTTTCTAGGTTCCAAGTTAAGAGAACTTCAAAATTTTCCAAAAGCATGGGAAGACAACCATATTACATGGTGCAGAGAGAAATTTCCTCTCATATCATGATCACCTACCTCCGATGCTTAGACATCTTCTTAAATGAAGATGAATACACTTGCTTGGCTTTGCTAGGCAATATTTGAAGGGAGAAGCCCAAGTGGAAGCACGAGTAAGCAGAAGCAAGAGAGGTGTGAGCTATGGCAAATGGAGCAAGAGAGTAAGAGAGAGAGACTCAAGATATGGGAACTCCAACAATCACAATATGTGACCAGCCTTCCCTTTATTCAAATGTCACTACTGAAAGAATAAAGAATAAAGTGACAGTGATTGTAATGTTCCCATTACTTAGTTTATTTTAATGTGTGTATACATGGTGTCGCACATCCACACATGGAAAAATTGCAGAATCTCTACAGGATTTACAAGAAAGCAAGTCTAGTTTACTAAAATAGTCTGAAATCTCTAATATCATGTTTGGATGACTTCATTCCCACTTTAGATGGATCCAAACATATACGGTGACTTATTTTCAAAGGAATAAGTCGTCCAAGACAAAAGATGGAGAAAAATGACATGATTTACGAAAAGCATCATTTACACCTATTTTTAATTGATTTTTGCAATTCTATTCGTGAAGGTTAGTCGATCAGCTGCGTTCTGATCATTTTGAGTACCTGGATGACTATATTCGAAGTTCATATGACGAAGTTATGATCCAAACAAGTTGCAGATAGTCACATGGCAGAAAAAATGAAAATAGTGAAAGAAGCATAAGCTTTAAAGCTAAACGCCTTAAGCTTTTATGAAAACGCAAAGAAAAAATACACATGAGAGGGAGTGGAAAAAAACTATAAAAGGGAGGACAAGGAGGGGAGAAGGGCCATTAAAAAAATCACAAGTGTGTGTAAGGCTTGAGGTTGAGATTTTATCCCTCCCATTCTTTGATCCTTCCATTGAATTTTGGAGAGAAGGTTTGAGGATGTGCTTTAAGCCCCTCGCCTACATTGAAGTTTCAACATCGCCAGTCACTATGGAGATTAGCTTGAGTTGTGCTTAAAGCTTCTTGCTTATTTTTGAAGATTGACAACAAATTCTTGTCCTTGCGGCGAGCTACTTCACGAACCCGTGCACGAATTCCGTGCGACATTTGTCTCCATATCAAGAGAGAAGGAACAAGAGCAATCTTGATGAGGACGAGACGCTAATTGAGAAGAAAAAGACTCTATTCTGTGAGACGAAGAGACATCATTCCATTCAACCCAAGGAAAGGGATACGCAAAAGGTCTCTCATTCTCTTCTACTCTAATCCGAGAAGAGAAGACACTAAAAAACTCTATTCTATTCTATCAATCCAGTTAGAAGTCATACCTCTACTCTCGTCCATATTCTGTCTACTAGAGAGAGAGAAGTATTGCTCTCCTACAATAACCATCATCATCATCATGAGTCTTACACCTTTGCTAGCTAGTATTACTTCCGTGTTCTTCTTCTTCCATGTATCATATTTCCGTCATGGCCCCGAGGAAAAAAAATTCAAAAGCAGAAATCGCGAATGACCCTACTAATGTGGAAGCAATAGTTGGAGTTGCGAGCACGAGAGTCACTAACGGAGTCACCGGCGCGGATAACAACCCTTTACCAATTGTGATATCATAGGTTTTTCTGAAATTTGCTTGATTGATTGAATTCATAACTGCTTGAAGACATCAATATTGTTTCTGATTTTCTAGATTAGATCCTAATTGAATTATATATAGGAATCCATAAAAATTGAGGAGCCATATACCTCCCCCAAGGATAGGTGTTGAATTCCCATAACAAGAGGATATGTTTTTACTACCGCGGAAGCATGGACCAACTTTGATGACGAGAGGTCTCTCAACAAGGATCGTATTAAGTAGGAGGTGGTTAGGGTGCCGAGGGGGCTCTGGCTAGTAAATCCTTTACAGACCTAGGAACTACTTGGTCCCCTGTATGGCCCAAGTTCTACTTGAGATACCTAAAAATGCTAGCTATAGGTGGATTTGATCTTGGTAACGTGCAGATGCGCCGGATGGGGCAGCACTTGAAATTGTAAATTTTCTCTTGTATGGGTAGGAGAACACACATTATGGAACATAATCAATGAATTTGTTTTACTTTGATTGTATGTCCATGGGTAAATTACACAAACGAATAATTGTGCATAAAAGGATTCTTTTTAATTAATGAAGCTAATTTTATATATTTCACGCAATGTGGTAGGTAATTAGATAACTAAGAACTTCCACAGAGAAAAGCGGGAGGATAGATTCCCAACAAATCCAGTTCTACAGTGGGGTGGTCTCCGTTAGTCGAGAGGTTTTTTCAAAAACAAATTCTAGGAAGAAACTCTAGGAAGGGTTGATTCATTGACTTACCTAGGGTTTGGTCTCAGAATCTAAACTGTAAATTATCTTAGAGGAAATGTACAATAGTTGTGCTAGAGCACTGCGAGGGATTTCATAAATCCTTAGTCTAGTGCTAGAAAAAAGCATTGTACTCCATGAACTAAGGGTGATGGCAGTCGCTCCTTCCGGACAAGAAGCCTCTTGAAAGGACACCTTCGGATGTGAGCTAGTTGTTGTTAGGTGACTGTTAGATAGATTAGGATCATTTAGGTCAATCCTTCATTGGTAACGACATGACGCTTCCCCTGCGAGGTAGACCTAGGGTTAACTAGCAGGACAAAATTCAAGGACAAAATCTGGTCATTCTAGTAAGACCTAGGGTTAACTAGCTGGACAAAATCTTATCATTCTGGTTAGAGTATGAATGGCGACGACGACTGGAAGGTAAACTCTAAAAATGTTACTCATCACGTAATTAAGGCGGGTACGTTACAAATGGTATCAGAGCCAAAAGAAATCAAAAACTTGGTAATTGTAGCCTGAGAGATGAGTTGTTTTTCCCTTCCCTTGCTAATATGTGTCTTTATCCTACCCAAAGAGACGAAGATTGGGATAAATTCCTAGTCTTCTGAGTAATGTTTACATCGACAATGCATTCTACAGATTATGGATGGAGAATGCAAGTAATGCGGATTCTGGATCGCATCTACGATCCTTCTCCCTAGACCAGGAAAGATGCTCGATGATAAGCGATGGATATTATTATATCGACGCAAATCATCTTGCCTTCCTTCAGACCAATTTGAAGAGGATAAGATGGATGGAAAACCTTAAAGTCGTGAAGGTTTATTTATATTATGAAACCAGAGTGAATTCAACTTTATTCACTAGAGGTTGGGAGGTTAAACCAGGAAGCGACAAAGGTCATCCCAATGGACCAAATTATAGTTGTTGGTTGCTCTAAATGTCGCAACTACGTCAAAGATAAACTTCTTGATCTTCCTTTAAAGTATCGATTTTTAGATATCCATTCTTCAAAGCTCGATTATTACCCAATGGATGTATCCAAATGCCATGCTTCGATTGTATTAAGGAAAATTTATCTCCCAAATAACCAGCCATCCCAAAATAAACCATGTATTTTTTCCCTACACCAAAAGACATTATTTTGTCTATCCATTGAATATGAAATTGGCTACCATTCTAGCAATTAAGAATTATGAGTCAATAGATATATTTGAAATCCATGGTTAGATTCCTTAAGTTAATTCTGAAAAAATCTATCATGATGTAGCATTCTTTGAAAATTTAATATAAAGTATTTCTATCCTTCTGAAATGATTTCTCTTTTCGAAAAGATATGAGCAAATTGTATGATAATGTTCATAGAGCTAACTAGAGAAAATCTTACGATACCACATGAAGTTGTTTCTACCCTTAATGTTGTCGAGATCTAAGAAAAAAAGTTCATGCTTAAGAAAATCAAACCAAAACTTCAAGGTTGAAGCATAAATATGGGTCAAGTCCATGGAAGATTATTTCATTATTGTTGGAATTACCCCAGCTAATCAAGTAATGATTGGCAAGTTAAAGCCAATAGAAGAAGCTTGAATTTGGTGGAAACAATGGTGTAAAGACCAAGGAATCTCCAAAGTGTCTATTAGTTGGGACTTATTAAAGGATGTAATGCAAGGCCGGTATCTCCCACCAGCATACCGCAGGTAAAAGATGAATGAATTCTTTGGTCTAAAGCAACTTGGAATGACACTAGAAGCCTATTACTCGAAGTTTGTAACACTCCTCAAGAATGCATCGTCTATGGATATTGCATAGTAAGTATCTAAGTTTTGCCACGGATTGGATGATCTCCTGAGAACACATGGCTTGAAGCAATGCATCCATCCAACCTCTAAGACACATTGATAAGAGCAAGACCTATTGTACAGGAACTCCAATCCAAAGAAAGAAACAATAAGCCTTGGAATAATAAGTTCCAAAATAGAAATATAACTAGGGGCTATGCAAAAAGAGCCCAAGGTCAATTCCAATATGCTAATAGCAAGAAGGCTAAGACATTGGTGGTGGAGAACTTTACTGGTGGTAATAAGGATACTTTCAGGTGCTATTATGGCCACATCCAAAGGTGATGCCCAAAACTTGGACAGAACGAATGCCAAAGCAAGTTCCATAATGACCAGAGTCGACAAACAGCCACAACTAGAGGAAGAGTTGCCGACATAACCCTCAAGGAAGTAGAAGATGATGAAGATCCCACCTTGGAAAATGATATGGAGAGAGCAAGAATTCATGCCTCTCTCAACAAGAAGGGACCAAATTGATAGTTCTCAATGATTCAAACACCATCAACCTATAACGGTAAACCCTTTAAAATTTTGATTGATTGTGGAAGCACACATTCATTCATATCACCAAGGTGTGGTAGAAAACTAGGCATAGACACAATGCATACACCTGGGCTGATAGTTGAGTTAGCTTATGGAAAAGAAGTTTCCTCAACACAACATACAAGTAAAGTGGAGTTTAATCTGGGTGGCAATTAGACCAACATGCAATTCAACCTAGGAAACCAAAGATTCAATTAGGGAAAGCTTCTCAAATCACTAAAGGTTTAAGAAAAGGCTCACCTATATACCTAATCAAATTAAATGAGATTGAACAGGGTAAGAAGCTGAAGATGAATTGTCATGGCTCAGGGAGTATGCTGGCATATTTCTTGAAGAATTAACTAAACTTCCTCGACTATGAAATCAAGCTAGTACTAGAAGCTGCACTAGTTGCAAAGCAACCATATCAAATGTCTATTCTAGAAGCCATAGAACTAAAGAAACAACTCAAACAGCTCTTAGATTAGGGATACATTAGAACCAGTAACTCACCCTAGGGAGCTCTGGTGTTATTTTAGAAAAAGAAGGATGGGACTCTCGATCTCTACATTGATTATCGAGGGCTAAATCAAGTAACTGTTGGGGATAAATGTGCCTCTGCCTAGCCGTCCGCGTGTTACTGACAGTACCCGCACCACTGCACACTGCAGGTGGCGGGTGCTCATCACCATCACTTTATTCTTTATTCTTTTAGTGACAGTTTGAATAAAGGGATGCCTGGTCACACATTGTGACTGTTGGAGTTCTCATTTGTGTCTTTATCTCTTCTTGCTCTTGCTCTTGCTCTCCGCCATAGCTCACTTCCAAGAAAGCTTCGATCCTTCTCACCTTTCAACTGGTATCAGAGCTTTGGATTAGAGATTGATTATGGAGCTTGGCCAGGCATTACTTCAGCCTGGATTGAAGACCTAGAGCTTCGAGCTTCAATGCCAGCCATGGCTTCTTCCCCTCGAGGTAAGATTTCATCTCTTGTCTCTCATCGGCCCGCATAGGCTCTTTGCAGGTGTTCCTTGGCTTCATTGGGCACCTTGTATGCCCCCAATTTCCCCCTTATCCTCTGCATTACTAGCAAGCCCCACAGTCAACTCACGTTTTTTTTGCAACTGTTTCAAAATCTGGCTCAAAAATCACATTTTTTATCATATCTCAAGCATCTAGAATCTGATTTAGGCAAGGAAAGAGTCAAACTTGGGGTTTTGGCACGCTCCGGACGCGATGGCAATGTCAGATCTATCAAATTTTGATCATAGCATTTTTTGCAATAGATTTGAGTTGATTTATAATAAGAAAATGTCTTGCTCTTAGCTATGTGATGCTCCCGAGGCTTGGTATTTGATGCCCATATACTTTGGGGATGTTTGCCCAATGTTTTGAGATGCTTTGGGACTTGGTTTGAGCTTCCATAGCTTAATTTATGCAGGGATTTACTGATGTACGTTGATTGGGCAGCAAGGTTTTATTAGGGATGACTTAGTGTAAAATATTACACGGCGCAACGAACAGAATCTGACAAAGAGATAGAGAGTACACAACAGATAAGAGGAGAATCAATAAATTCTTTAACTCCAAACAACTGATACAAGGATGGCTCTGTCCACCCGTGTGCTTCCACTGTGTGAAGCTTAGATGGCGATCTAGACAAAAGATAGGTGAAGAGCTTAAGGCTAGCTGGAACAACAACTCTGACTGGGTGAAAGATGAGTGAATCGATGGCTGTGAAGGGGTTTAGATTTTATAGCTTGCAAAGGCCGTTAGGTTGGCCTGACCGACCTACCATATAAGCCTCTACTAGTTGGCCATGGAATATTCCAAGGAATATTCCCTTTACCATTGGGTTGGGGGCGCTGCCCCTAGACTCCGCTAGGGGGGCCGCTGGCCCCTTGGGACCCCCCAGTCAAGGGCCGCTTCTGCGGCCCCTGGACCCCAAAATAGGGGCCCCTTTTAACCCCCTTACACCGCAACTCGATGCAATGCGCCTCAAGTTGCTGCCAACTTAACCACTCTGTCTAACCCAAAGATTAGACCGACAACGGTCACCTTTTTGCCATCCGGTCACATAGACCTCATCTGATATACAAGTCAGGACTCAACCAATGTCCGGGCTCACATTTGGCTTCTCCTCATAATGGGGGCCTTACAACTTTGAGCACCATGGATCATTGGTAGCACTTAATGAGGGTGGGGTCTTGATCATATCTAACACCCCCCCTCAATGTCCACCCATAGGTGAACTATCTCCTCGGCCCAATGCTGAGTCTTTGAAGATGAACTTGAAGCAGATCCTTCGTAAGTGCTTTGGTGAAGATATCTGCTCCATTCTCCTCTATTGAATAGTAGACTAGTTCCACTATCCCATCCTCCATCAAATCACGCACATAGTGATACTGAATCTCTATATATTTCGTGCGTGCATGAAACACTAGATTTTTGGCAATGGAAATGCAACTCTGATTGTCACATCTCAACACAATTGGTTCTTCATCTTGCACTCCCATATGCCATAGATTCCTTCTCAACCATACGGCTTCACATGTAGCAAAACAAGCTGCCTTGTACTCTGCTTCAGTAGAAGACAATGCCATTGTTGGCTGTTGCTTACTAATCGAAGAGAAAATTCCTGAACCCAAAGAGAAACAATAACCAGAAAGTGACTTCCTGGAATCAATGTCTCCTGCCCAATCTGAGTCACAGTTCCCCACAAGAGAAGTTCCGAAATTGTATGTGATACCATAGTCAAGAGTTTCCTTCAAGTATCTGAGCACCCACATCCCAGCCTTCCAATGACTCTCATGAGGCTTGTTTGAGAACCTGTTCAAAACACCAACAACAAAACTGATATCTGGTCTGGTGTTACACAAGTAGATCAGACAGCCGACCAACCTCCTATACCTTCCAATGTCTGCTAATGTTGATTTATTCTCGACGGATAACTTTGCATTCACTTCCATAGGTGTAGCTATCTCCTTGCACTCGGTCATGCCAAATGCCTTCAAGATCTCCCATGCATACTTCTTTTGAGAGATGAAGATCTTTCCTGGCTCTTGCCAGACTTCAATCCCCAAACAATAGTGCAGTCAGCCCAAGTCTGTCATTTCAAACTCAGAACTCAAAGCTTTTCGAGTTTGGTTGATCATATCTTCATAGTCACCTATAATAAGAAGGTCGTCCACATATAGGATAATCAGTACAGACTTTTTACCATCCCTATAAACATACAAGTTAGCATCTGAGGCACAAATTTTGAAGTTTAGGTTTAAAAAGAACTTATCTATCCGTTGGTACCATGCTCTGGGGGCTTGTTTCAGCCCATACAATGCCTTCTTCAGCTTACACACTTTGTTCTCAGAATGGGAGGCCTCAAACCCTGGTGGCTGAGCCACGTACACCTCCTCCTTGAGGTCACCATTTAAGAACATTGACTTAACATTCATTTGGTACATTGGCCACTTCTTGTGGGCAGCCACTGCAAGTACCATGCGAATAGTAGTCATTTTGGCAGTTGGGGCAAATGACTCTTGAAAATCAAACCCTTCAACTTGTGAAAATCCTTGGGCAACCACTCTAGCTTTGTACTTTTCTAAGGTACCATCAGCCTTGTACTTTACCTTCCAGATCCACTTGGTGCCAATAACCTTCCGCTTTGCTGGTCGATCCACTAGCTCCCAAGTGTCATTCTTCATTATGTTGTCATACTCCACCTGCATAGCAGCCTTCCATGATGGATCTGCAAGTGCTTCTTCTAAGTCAGTTGGCTCCTCCACTTCTCTCATAATCTCAACCATCAAGGCCATATTGACTATGTGAGTAGAAGCCCTCCTTTGCTCCTCTATTCTCTGAGACCTCCTTGGTCCATCTGCCTTCTCCTCAACAGATGCAGGCATAGGATTATTGTGGTCATAGAGCTGCTTCACCCAACGCGGAAAAGGCTTTTCCGGTGGGGTGATGTCAGGTTTGTGAACTTTTTCCTCATCATTTGAAGATGATGCTTCCTCCTCCTTAAGGATAGGGATAGCTCTCGGGACATGTTCATAGTGGACTACTTCTTCGCTTGATGATAAAGTGGAAGAACTTGCCTTCTCCTCCTCCACTGTATGTGGCTCCTCCTTGAACACCACATCATGGCTCGCGATGATCTTCTTTGCCTCTTGGTCATATAATTTGTCAGCCTTCTGCTCATCACTATAACCCAAAAAGATACATTTTCTACTTTTTGGTTTTAACTTGTTTCTCTTCTCATGTGGAACATATGCATAACATTCTTATCCAAAAATTTTGAAATGTGAGACAGATGGTTTCGTACTAGTGTAAGCCTCATGAGGTGTTTTTCCCTTGAGAGCCTTTGTGTAGCTCCGATTTAGAATGTAGAGTGCAGTATTAATAGCTTCAGCCCAAAAATGGTTAGGCAATCCCTTGCCCTTTAGCATGCATCTTGCCATCTCCACAATGGTACGATTCTTATGTTCCACAACACCGTTCTGCTGAGGTATGTGAGGTGTCGTCAATTGACTTTTGATCCCTTTTCTCTTGCAAAAGCCTTCAAACTCCTTTGAGTTGCACCATCTGTTCTAAATTTCTTCACACTTTTCCCTATTTCATTCTCAACAAGTTTTAGCCATTCTTTAAACTTACCAAAAGCTTGAGCCTTATCACGAAGGAAGTACACCCACATCTTCCTACTGTAGTCGTCCACAATCAACATAAAATAAGAAGATCCCCCCAAGGCTTGTATAGGCATCTTACCACACAAATCAGCATGCACCAACTCTAGAGAAGCCTGTGCTCTATTCTTGCTTTCTTGTGGAAATGCCTTTCTCTGTTGCTTGCCCATCATACAAGCTTCACATGGTTCCTTCAATTAAGTTATTGTAGGTAGGTGAGCAACCATACCTTGCTTTTGCATCTCCTTCAACACTGCAAATCCGATGTATCCAAACCTTTCATGCCAAAGCTTACTTGTGCCCACTCCAGCGGTGGCTGTAAGAGCACTTAGCTCATACAAGTTGTTCCTTCTTTCTCCTTTGCCAACAATTGTGCCAGCACTATCAAGAATTTCTGCACCTGTCTTCTTAAATCTCACTTCATGACTAAGATCAGTTATGGCAGCAAAACTGATAGTAGATTTCTCCCGATTTCGGAAACATACAACAGATTTGAAAGCTTTTTGACTTCACCATTCGTAGCAACAAAAGAAATAGTACCTGTGCCCGTAGTAGGGCATTTAGCATCATTTCCAACCGTCACAGTAATGGATTCTTATAGAGGCTGCACAGAACTGTATAGACCTTTCTTGTTGGTCATGTGATGGGAGGCCCCACTATCCAACACCCATGAGTCAGTGGTAGATTCTTTTTGTGCCGAGGAGCACACTTCCTCAATGGTCGCCATGAATAATTCCAACTCTGCTTCAGCCGTATTGGTTGTCTCTTTCCCTTTACTTTTAAGGGTGCCATTCTTTCCATCTGCCTTCTTGACACGACAATCTGCAATTGCATGTCCTTTCTTCTTGCAGTAGAAGCACTCTCCTTGAAACTTCTTCTTGCCGCCCTTCTTCTTTTTGTCACCATCATTTTTGGTGGAGGAACCACCTTTGCCTTTTGCATTGGCAGAGAATGCAGCATCTCCATTGTTTTCTTCCTTCTCGGGCTTTCAGCCTCAACTCCTCCTCCATTAATAATGCACAAAACTCCTCAAAAGTCAAAGCTTGAGGTCTCACCTGAGTATTAAGGGCAGTTACTAGTCCATCAAACTTTTGTGGACAAATCCGAAGACACCTCTGAGCTAGCTATTCTCTAGTCTTTTGTATCCCAACGCTAGCCATCTAGTCGCACAGATTCTTAATTCGAGTGATGAATGCTTCAACCGTCTCTCCTTCAACAAACTTCTCCGCTGCTAGTTGATTCTCCAAGTTTTGAATCCTTGTTTGGTTTCGTGTTCCATACTGACTCCTTAGTACATTCCAAGCCTCTGACGCTTTGGTTGTATGCTGAATCAAAGTCAAAACACTGTCAGAACAACTTGTAACTAAGGCACACAATGCATCTGCATTCCTTCGTTTCCAAGCTCATAGAAGATATGCATTCGGAGGAATCATCACACTAGGATTTGATGGGTCGGGGTAGGCTATGGTTCTGCGTCAGTCCCCAGCATAGACTCCAGAAGCTCATAAGAATCAAGGATAGTTGTAATTTTAAACTTCCACAAGGTGTAGTCTGTACCATCTAACTTGCCTTCACTGAAGGTTGGTGGACGAATCCTCAGTGTTTGAATAGCCGGTACAACAGCACCACCTCCTGCACCGCTTCCTGATGCGCCAGAGCCGCTTCCGGAAGTCGACATATTTTTTCTTTACTGTTGAAGCCTTTGCCTCTTGCACACTCTTGGATCTCTAAAGCCCCCTGGGCTCTGATACCATGTAAAATATTACACAACGCAGCGAACAAAATCTGAGAAAGAGATAGAGAGTATACAATAGTTAAGAGGAGAATCAGTAAATTCTTTAACTCCAAACAACTGATACAAAGATGGCTCTGTCCACCCGTGCGCTTCCATTGTGTGAAGCTTAGATGGCGATGTAGACAGAAGATAGGTGAAGAGCTTAAGGCTAGCTGGAACAACAACTCTGACTGGGTGAAAGATGAGTGAATTGATGGTTGTGAAGGGGTTTAGCTTTTATAGCCTGCAAAGGCCGTTAGGTTGGCCTGACCGACCTACCATGTAAGCCTCTACTAGTCGACCATGGAATATTTCCTTTACCATCGGGCTGGGGGTGCTGCCAAGGGCCGCTTTCCTGGCCCTCGAACCCCAAAATAGGGGTGGTGCGCAAATCGGATGCTGTACGCTCGCGTAGTGAATGCCGAAAGGTCCCCAAGAACAATAGAACTCTACTTTTTGCACAAATTACAAGGTAAAAAGCATGAACGACAAGAGAAGAGACCAATTGGGTGCAATCTCCCCCCATGCCTTGTGTAAGCGCTCCACAAAGCATGTATTTTATGTATTATTCATCTTCAAGCTCAAATAATAGCCCAAATTACAAAATAGCAAGCTTTTAGCTTTTGAGTTTGCTTTAACACAAACATAGGAATAAAGCTAATGGACGGTGCCCAAAGAGTCTAGCACGCCCAATACAATGTCCAAATAGAAATAACATAATCGTGCGCCCATGCGCATACAAAATAATAATAAATGATCGATGCCTCAATAAATAGGCATGACAAAATATAGGCGTGGTGACTATCAAAATATAATCCATAAATCGAATACTCGCTATCCTCCAATGCTTTCCTCCGCCACTCTTGCTATCTCTACACATAAACTGAAGCATTCACAATCGTTAGTAAAATAATACAATTAAACCGACAAAAGTGAATACCTAGCAGTCTTTAGCTACATAAATAAATCAACTGGTTAGAAATAAATCCTAACCTTAATTTATTACGAGTGCACACTCTAAACTCATAAATGTTTATTAATTTAATATGTATTTTGCGGAATCACCCGCTATGGAATCACCCATGTACACACTAAATTAATGAAATGCTCGAAAAGGACAGGCGTCCCCATCAACTTCTCGCACAAAGAATCCACTTTGTGTATGAGCCCCGGTCATCAAAGTTTATGGAATCCACCGTAAAACCTCACGGAATCCACCGTGGCACGGAATCCACCGTGAAATATGCCTCCTGGCATCAAGGGGCCCCTTTTAACCCCCTTACCCTGCAACTCGATGCAATGCGCCTCGAGTTGCTACCAACTTAACCACTCCATCTAACCCAAAGATTAGACCCACAACGGTCACATTTTTGCCATCCGGTCACATAGACCTCATCTGATATACAAGTCAGGACTCAACCAATGTCCGGGCTCACATTTGGCTTCTCCTCATAATGGGGGCCTTACAACTTTGAGCACCATGGATCATTGGTAGCACCTAATGAGGGTGGGGCATTGATCATATCTAACACTTATGCATAATGCTCTTTGTTGACATTCGGGTGTCTTGTTGGATGTATTGATGCTTGGTCATCATGGTTTATGCTTGGATATGCTATTTGAGAGCTATTGAGCCTTGATTTGGATGTGGACACTTTGTTGGTGGTTGGAATTTATGCTACCTTGGTTGACAGGTTATTTTACCTCCAGTTTGGTTATGCCTATTGGTTTCGGGCTATGTCTTTGGGATATGCAATGAAATATTGACCTTTGGGTACGACATTGAGCTTGTCTTTGGTTCCAGATCTTCATTTGATCTTGAGCTTGACTTTGGAATGCATTTGATGCTTCGTCTTGGATGTACATATGGCATGTATGTTACCTATGTCTGACCAGTCTTGACATGCTTGGCCTATGCCACTACTACATGCTACTTACATTGTTTGGATCCGATTGCTACTAGTGCCTTGTCTTGGCTTGCATCTAGCTTTCGAGAACTTACTTGGGATATTTATTGGCTTTCCAGAGTTGTATTTGGGATACAATTGATATCTATGGATGCTCTTATTGGAGGCTATATAGCCTATATGCTCATGATGTCTTATTGATGTCTGGTCTTGGATATTGTGCTCTCATGTGCCCTTCTTGAGCTTCTTGGCTTGATCCATAAGGCTTTTGTGCTAGTGGGAGTATCGTTGGATATTTGACAGACATTGAGCAGGTGGTTTATGCTATTGAGATTTGAGTCTTTTGGAACTGGGATCTTCTTCACTTGGATGTTGCATGATTAATATGCCGTGGTCTGCATACATGTACTTGGGCTAATTTGGGCTTCGCACTCCCTGAGCACACACTTCTTTGTGTCAGGTCTTGCCAATGTTGTGTACACTTTGCCCTATTACACAGGGGGTGTGCTGGATTATTGATGGATTCGTTTGACATGCTTGGGTGTTTGCTCGATGTCCGTATGACTGTCATATGCTGATTTATGTCCGCTTGATGATGGTTATGCTTTGCCAGTCGTGGTTGACTTGGTGCATTGATTTTTCCTACAATTTGCTCTCATCGTACTTGGCTGTAATTTATTACAACAAGTAGTTATGTATGGATTGATGTGGAACTTTCATGTTGAATCATCCTGATTTTATGTACTTTTGATGGTACTTGGTGGGCAGCATCGTTAGCTATCAGTTCGTCGTCATTTTGCCTTGGTTTTAGTGGTATTTTTGACTGTTTATAATAGAAAATAGCAAGCAATTTTGAACTGTTTGCACTATTTTGGATTGCATTATGGGTTCTTCTTCCACTAACAATGCTATATTCAACATCACTAAGCTTGATGGTACAAATTATGCCTATTGGAAGAGCCAAGTTTGGCAAGTATTGGTGCAGAAATCGCAGATAAAGCCACTAAAGGTGCATGGCAAGTAGCCTGAAACTATGACTGATGACGAATGGGATGCGCTTGATGAGTTATGCAAGTCCACTCTCATCTTGTCTCTTACTGAACACGTGCATTACAATGTGGTTGAGGAAGCACAGAGTGCTTGGCAGCTTTGGGATAAAATTAAGAACCTCTATGACAAGAAAAATCCAGCAAGTCAGATGTATTGGCTGAAGCACCTTATGGACTTGCACATGAAGGAGAATATGACAATGTCTGCTCATTTGAGCCAGTTCCATGCTATTCTCAAGAACTTGACTTCATAGGGTATTACCTTTAATGATGAGGTTACTCCATTGTTTTTGCTTGGGACTCTAAGTGAGTCATGGGATGTATTCCGCACTACCTTATGTGCTCTTGCTACTATTTTGAACTTGCCTAATGTAGAGAGTGCTCTTCTACAGGAAGAGATCAACCGTAAGAACTTGAATGCCTCTCATGTGTCGCATGCTTTGACTGTTAGAGGCAGAGATGGTAATGGCAAGAATGACTGTGGGAACGGCCGGGGTAGAGACTTGTAGAAGTCTAGGTCTAAGTCGCATGGTAAGTCGTGCAGTAAGTCTCGTGGGAGAAATGCTAATGTGACATGTCACCATTGTGGAAAAAAGGGTCATATACGCCCACAGTGTCATGAGTTGCACAATGAGAAGTGCAAAGAGAAGGGAAAAGACAAAGTACAAGAAAAGTCCTCTGATTGTAGCATTATGCCTATAAAATCCAGTGTGAAAATCAAGGAGATAAATGTCATGCATACTGATGACTCCGATGAGGAGTACATACTTGTAGCTAGTTCTTGTGATGCTACGTCATTTATTGATGTTCACTCTATGTATGCGCAGTGCTGGCTTTTGGATTTTGGTGCTTCATTTCATGTTACACTATGCGTGAGTGGTTCCACTCCTACCGCACTATCTCTGGTTCAGTTCGCTTGGGTGATGATAAGTCACTTGCTATTGTTGGCATTGGCAATATACGGCTATAGTTCTCTACACAGTACTTTTTTGTTACAGGATGTATGTTATGTACCTGCGCTTACACACAATCTTATGTCTGCATGACAGCTTGATGATGCTAGGTTTCATATTTCATCTGGGCATTCTGTGTGGAAGATCACCTGTGTAGACTTGCAATTGCTAGAGGTGCCAAAGCTGTGGCAGCCTCTATCCTCATGTAGTTGGTGGGTCCTCTGTTGACCATGTTTTTTCAGTGGGTTCCATCCCACATGTATCTCTTTGGCATGCCCGTTGGGGCCATATGTCCTTAAAGGTAATGAAAATGATTTCTGGTTTGCAGTACTTGCCACCCCTTGACTATGCATGTTTTGATTCATGTGAGCATTGTCTTTATAGCAGACAGACTAGGAATACATATAAGAAGTCTGGTAGGACACTCATGAGTGAGCCCTTGGCATTGGTACATTCGGATGTCTATGGGTCTATGCCTTGTCAATCTATG
The DNA here is from genome assembly GCF_053477565.2 of Lygodium microphyllum. Classification (NCBI taxonomy): domain Eukaryota; kingdom Viridiplantae; phylum Streptophyta; class Polypodiopsida; order Schizaeales; family Lygodiaceae; genus Lygodium; species Lygodium microphyllum. The sequence continues at coordinate 17,689,144 of NC_141156.1, read as the reverse complement.
GGTGGTGCAAAGTATTTTGTGACGTTCATTGATGATTTTTCCTGTAAAGTCTGGGCTTACCCCATTAAGCTTAAGTCTGATGTATTGGCTGTATTTCAGAGATGGCTTGCATTTGTTGAAAACCAGACTAGACATAAGCTAAAATGCCTTAGGACTGACAATGGGGGAGAATATGTGTCATGTGCTTTTGAGCAACTATGTGATGAGAGGGATATTAAGTGTCAATTGACTACCCCCTATACCCCACCCCAGAATGGTTTGGCTGAGCGGATGAATAGAACCATCCATGAGTATGTATGCACTATGCTTAGCCATGCAGGCTTACCACAGAGCTTTTGGGCTGAGGCAGTCAGTACAACTGTGCATGCCATAAATAGATCACCTTCTAGTGGTTTGGATTTCCAGGTTGCAGAGGAGGTATGGACCATAAAACCTCCATCTTATGCGCATTTACGTGTCTTTGGATGTGAGGCATTCAGCCATGTGCCCAAAGACAAGCGTACTAAGTTGGATCCTAAGAGTGTCAAATGCATTTTCCTTGGATATGGGGATGCAGGTGAGATGGTTTACCGCCTCTGGGATCCGCAAGCGCGAAAAGTCATCTGTAGTAGCCATGATGTAGTCTTCCATGAAGACAAGATGCATAGGCAGATTGAGAAGGTGGTAGAGATACACATGGTTATATTCTAGGAGGAGCCTCGTGCTCCTACACATAGCTAGTTGGACAGCTTGCAGTAGCAGTTGGTACACATCGCCAGGGTGTTGGACCGATCGCAGAGCCTGTCATGAGATGGTCTACTAGAGATAGACGTCCACCTGATAGATTTGAGCCCTTGATGCATTATGTCTTGGTTACAGATGCAGGAGAGCCTCTCACCTATGATGAGGCTATGCACAGGGGTGACAGTCACTCCTAGGAGAGGGCTATGTAGTCTGAGATAGACTCCCTACACAAGAATATGACTTGGGATTTGGTTGCATTACCTCAGGGCAAGAAGGCTTTGCCATGCAAATGGGTGTACAAGCTAAAAACTATCCCTAGAAATCCCAAGCCGGCTTATAAGGCAAGACTTGTCGCTAAGGGTTTTAAACATGAGCATGGAATTGATTTTGATGAAGTCTTTTCTCCTGTGGTCAAGATGACCACCCTATTCTTGGTTTTGGCCTTAGTTGTACAGCTTGATTTGGACTTGTACCAGATGGATGTCAAGACTGCATTCTTGCATGGGGATTTGCATGATGAGATATACATGGAGTAGCCTAAGGGCTTTGCAGAATCTGGCTGGGAGCACCTAGTGTGCAAGTTGAAGAAAAGTTGTTATGGCTTGAAGCATACACCTAGGGAGTGGTATCATAAGTTTGATGCCTTTATGCAGTCACAAGGCTACAACAAAAGTGCTATGGATCCGTGTCTTTACACGAAGAAAGCCCGTGATGGCTCATTGCTTATTTTGGTACTTTATGTGGATGATATGCTGATAGCGAGGAAAGCTCATGATGAGCTAGATGCTCTTAAATCTCAGTTGAAGAAGAGCTTTGAGATGAAGGATTTGGGATATTAAGCATGACAGGCATCAGGGACTACTCTACCTCTCACAAAGGGAGTACATTCATAAAGTCCTTGAGTGTTTTCGCATGCAAGACGTAAAGCCTATTGGCTGTCCATTACCTTTTTATGTGAAGGTTTCACAGGCTGATTGTCCACAGAAGGATGAGCAGAGGGCCGAGATGGTCAAGATCCCTTATGCATCAGCCGTGGGCAGTTTGATGTATGGCATGATAGCCACTCCTCTAGATATTGCCTTTGCAGTTGGTGTTGTGGCATGTTATATGGCTACAACTGGCAAAAAGCATTGGGATGCCATAAAGGGTATCATGAGATACCTGAATGGCACAACAGTTATGTGTATTTGCTATGGCAGCCAAGATACGGGAGTTGTGGGCTACATAGACTCCGATTATGCAGGACATGCAGATAGTAGGAAGTCCACTTTTGGCTATGTCTTTACCTATGCTAGAGGTGTTGTTTCTTGGATGTCCAGGGTTCAGAAGTGTATAGCTCTCTCTACCATTGAGGCTGAGTATGCTGCGGCCATGCTTGCAAGGAGGCCATATGGTTGGGCCCTTTAGTTCATGACCTTGGGATTGATACTATACCTACGCTGCATTCAAATTCTATGAGTGCTAGCTAGCCAAGAATCCGGTCTTTCATGCGAAGAAAAAACACATTGAGGCGAGGTATCACTTCATATGTGTGGTCGTGGAGAACACGTTTGTTGACCTTGTCAAGATCTCCAATGACAAAAATCCTGCAGATCTGCTCACGAAAAGCCTCAGTACTGAGCGCTTTGCCTTCCTCAAGAGATTGATGGTCACTAGATGAGATGCCATTTTTTCTCATCCTGTTGTACATGTGTACATTGTACTGTCTTTTCTTTTTCTTTTCACTCCTCACTAGGGTAGATTCACATTTAAGTGGGAGGTTGTTGGGGGTAAAGGCGCATTTGCCTAGCCACCCGTGTATTACTACATTGACAGTACCCGCCACTACACATTGCAGGTGGCGGACACTTGTCATCATCACTTTATTCTTTATTCTTTTAGTGACAGTTTGAATAAAGGAAGGCTCAATCACACATTGTGATTGTTGGAGTTCCCATTTATGTCTCTCTCTCTTCTTGCTCTTGCTCTCCACCATAGCTCACTTCCAAGAAAGCTTCGATCCTTCTCACCTTTCAGTAATGACCAAGAATAAGTATTTGATTCCAAGGATTGACGAACTACTTGACCAACTACAAGGAGCGGATATTTTCTCCAAGATTGATCTCAGATCAGGGTATTACTAGATCAGAATCAAGTAAGAAGATATTCCAAAAATCACTTTTAGCACAAGGCATGGTCATTACGAGTTTATCGTAATGTCATTTGGATCAACAAACTCCCTTGCTACCTTCAACATATTAATGCAAGATATATTCAGACCTTATCTTAATGATTTCATCCTTGTATTCTTTGATGACATCTTAACATATTCCAAGGATGAAGGAAGTTACGAGTCACAATTGCGGATAGTTCTTGAGACAATGTTGACTCACAAGTTGTATGCTAAGAAGAAGAAGTGTGTGTTATTCAAGAATCAAATCAAGTATTAAGGATTTATAGTTTCAACAAAGGGAATTTTAGTAGATCCCCCATCAAGATCAAGGATGTACAAGATTGGCTACCTCCAACTACTATAAGTGAAGTTCATAGCTTTTTGGGTTTAATAGGATGGTATCGGGTCTTTATTAAGAATTATGCCTTAATTGTTGCACCCCACACCGACCTACTCAAGAAGCAAGTTGCCATTAAATGGACCCAAGTTGAATAGTCTAGCTTTGACAGGCTCAAGCTAAAGCTTAGTCATGGCTCTGATCCTCAAACTACCCAATCTTAACAAAGAATTCGAAGTGGTGACTGATGCGAGCTCTCTTGCTTTGGGATGCGTACTCTTGTAAGAAGGACATCTAGTAGCATATTCCGCAAGAAAATGGAAGACTCACGAGAGAAATTATGTTTCTCATGACCTAGAATTACTTGCCATTATCCACGCTCTTAAGTTATGGATACATTATCTACTCAGGAAGAAATTCTCATTGGTAACCGACCATAAAAGTCTTAAATGGATCTTCACTCAACTAGATCTAAATATGAGGCAATGTCAGTGGATCGAAGTCTTGCAAGAGTATGATTTTGAGATTAAATATAGACCGGGCAAAGAGAATGTAATTGCAGATGCTTTAAGCAGCAAATCATTTCTGAATGCACTTATCTCAGAAGAACCTCTTTGAGCTAAAACACTAGCTACAATGATATCAATGCCTAGCAATCCCATCATCGAGCTAGCCAAGGAGAAGGCAAATAATGATCCCAAATATTAGCAAATGTTGAAGAAAATTTAGAATAAAGAAAAAAATTCTAAGCTTAAGACAAAGTATCTTAACTTCTCTATTGACGAAGGACTTGTCTACTTCAAGACAAGATTATGTATTCCTTTAAGTTGAGAACTTAAGAAGAAGATACTATGGGAAGCTCATGATTCCCCATTTTCAGGGCATCTTGGCTATGCCAAAACTCTCAATACAGTTAGGAAAAGCTATCATTGGGAAAAGATCAAAAGTGACATACTTAAATATGTAATCGAATGCTTGAGTTGCCAACGAATACAAGCCGAACGAGTTAAGTTGCTAGGAAAGCTACAACCACTTGATATTCCTCAAGTGAAATGGGAACTCATTAGTATGGATTTTGTAGTTGGATTACCCTTAGTTCAAGGAGGATACAACTCGATCATGGTAATTGTGAACATGTTGATGAAGGTTATCCTTAGAAATAGGACCTTAGAGAATATCTCATCCAGTAGAAGGATTATACTAAAGAGGATGCCACTTAGGTCGATGAGGTAACCCTTTATGAAAGAATACCCTAGTTTCTCTCAAGATGAGGATATCTCGATTTCTCTAAGGAGGGAAGAATGTAATGTCCCCATTACTTAGTTTATTTTAATGTGCATGTATATGGTGTTGCACGTCCATACATGGAAAAACTGCAAAATCTCTATAGGATTTACAAGAAAGCAGAAATGGTTTACTAGAATAGTCTGAAATCTCTAGTATCATATTTAGATTACTTAATTCTTACTTTAGATGGATCCAAACATATACGATGACTTATTTTGAAGGGAATAAGTCGTCCAAGATAAAAGATGGAGAAAAATGATGCGATTTACAAAAATTATCATTTTGCCTATTTTTTATGAATTTTTGCAATTCTGTCTACATTGGCATGTCGACTAGATGCATTCCAATTGTTTTGAATACCCGGATGACTATATTCAAAGTTCATATGACAAAGTTATGATCCAAACAAGTTGCAGACATGCATAGGGCGGAAAAAACAAAAATAGTGAAAAAAGCATAAGCTTTAAAGCTAAACGCCGTAAGCTTTTATGAAAAAGCCAAGAAAAAACACACATGAGAGGGAGTGGAGAAAAACTATAAAAGGGAGGACAAGGAGGGGAGAAGGGCCATTAAAAACATTACAAGTGTGTGTAAGGATTGAGGTTGAGATTTTATCCCTCACCTTCTTCGATCCTACCATCAAATTTCGGAGAGAAGGTTTGAGGATGTACTTTAAGCCCATCGCCTATGTTGAAGTTCTAACATCGAAGTCGCTATGGGGATTGGCTTGAGTTGAGCTTAAAGCTTATCGCCTATTTTTGAAGATCAACAACAAATTCCCATCCCTGTGGCAAACTACTTCACAAACACCCACACAAATTCCATGCGACATCTGGCTCCATATCAAGAGAGGAGGGACAAGAGCAATCTTGATGGGAACGAGACGCTGATTGAGAATGAGGAGACTCTATTCCGGGAGATGAAGAGACATCATTCCATTCAACCCAAGGAAGGGGATATGCAAAAGGTCTCTCATCCTCTTCTACTCTAATTCGAGAAGAGAAGACACTGAAGAACTTTATCCTATTCTATCAGTCCGGTTAGAGGTCAGACCTCTACTCTCATCCCTATTTTGTCTACTAGAGAGAGAGAAGTATTGCTCTCCACGAAGTAAGAAGAACCATCCGCGAGGCCTACATCATCGAATCCCACAATAACCATCATCGTCATCGTGAGGCTTACACCTTTGATAGACGATATTATTACTGTGTTCTTCTTCTTCTACGAATCATATTTCCGTCATGACCCTGAAGAAAAAGAATTCAAAAGCGGAAATCATGAATGAACCTACTAATGTGAAAGTAATAGTTGGAGTTGCAAGCACAGGAGTCACTAATAGAGTTACGAGTGTGGATAACAACCCTTTACCAATAGCGATACCAAAGGATTTTTTGAAAGTTGTAAGATTGATTGAAGTCATAACTGCTTGAAGACATTAGTCTTGTTTGTGATTCTCTAGATTAGATATTGATTGAATTAGGCATTGAAACATATAAAAATTGGGGAGCCCTATCCCTCCCCCAAGGATAGGTGTTGAATTTCCATAACAAGTGGGGATGCTTTTACCACCGTGGAAGCATGGACAGACTCTGATGGTGAGAGGTCTCCCAGCAGGGATTGTATTAAGTAGGAGGTGGTTACGGTGTTAGGGGGGACTCTAGCTAGTAAATCATTTACGCACCTAGGAACTACTTGGTCCCTTGTATGGCCCAAGTTCTACTTGAGACACCTAAAAAATGCTAGCTATAGGTGGATTTGATCTTGGTGACATGTAAATACATCGGATGAGGCAACATGTGAAATTGTAATTTTTATCCTATATGGGCAAGAGAACACACATTATGGAACATAATTGATGAATTTGTTTTAATCTGATTGTATGTTTGTAAGTAAATTATGCAAATGGATAATTGTGCATAAAATGATTATTTTTAATTAGTGAAGTTATTTTAATATGTTTCACGTAATGTAGTAGGTAATTAGATAACTAAGAACTTCCATAAAGAAAAGCGGATGGATAGATTCCTGACGAATGCAATTCTATGCAGGGTGGTCTCGATTAATCGAGAGGTTTCCCCAAAAACAAATGCTAGGAAGAAACTCTAGGAAGGGTTGTTTTGCTGACTTACCTAGGGTTTGGTCTCAAAACCCAAACTGTAAATTATATTAGGGGAAAGGTACGGTAGCTGTGCTAGAGCACTACGAGGGATTTCATAAATCTTAGTCTGGCACTAGAAAAAAGTGTTGTACTCCATGAACTAAGGGTAATGACAGTCGCTCCTTCCGGACAAGAAGCCTCTTGAAGGACACCTCTAGATGTGAGCTAGTTGTTGATAGGTGACTGTTAGATCAATTAGGAACCTTTAGGTTGGTCCTCTGTGGGTAACAAAAGGACACTTCCTCTACGGGATAGACCTAGGGTTAACTAGTTGGAAAAAATCGATCATTCTGGCTAGAGTACGGATGGCAACGACTAGAAGGTAAACTCTAAGCGACTACTAAAACATTACTTGTCATGTAATTAAGGTGGGTACGTTACAGTGATGGGCACCTAGCACCTGCAGTGTGTAGATGCAAGTACTATTAGTGTAGTAATACACAAGTGGCTAGGCACAAGCGTCTTTAACCCCAACAACCTTCCACTTAAAGATGAATGTGCCTCGAGTGAAGAGAGAATAAGAAAAGAAAAAGACAAAGTATAATGTGTACATATAGTACAATAGGTTGAGGAGCAGAGGTCATCTCATCCAATGCCCATCAATTTCTTAAGGAAGAAAAAACACTCTACTCAAAGACTCTTTGTAAGCAGATCTGCAAGATTTTGGTTAGTTGAGATCTTGACAAGGTCAATAGACTTGTCCTCAATGATCTCTTTGATAAAGTAGTACCACACCTCAATGTATTCTGTCTTCGCATGGAAGATCGAATTCTTGGATAACTGGATAGAATCCAAATGTAATGTAGGGACCACGTTAGCCATACAAAGATCTGCCACTAGAGGGCCTAACCAAAGAGCCTGCTTGCAAGCTTTAGTGGTTGCAACATACTCAGTGTGTGCGGTAGAGAGGGCCATGCATTTTTGCACCCTGGATATCTAAGAAATAGCATCCCCAACAAAGAATAAACACATAGCCAGAGGTGGAGTTTCTACTATGTGCATGTCTTTCATAATCAGAGTCAGTGTATCCCACGACTCCTGTATCTTAGCCACCATAACATATGCACATATCTGTTGTGCCCTTTAAGTACCTCATGATACCCTTGATGGCATCCCAATGCTGCCTACTAAGTGTAGCTATATAGCATGCCACAACACCCACTACAAAATCTATGTCAGGATGAGTGGCTATCATGGCATACATCAAATTGCCTACTATGGATGCATAAGGGATCTTAGTCATCTTGGCCTTTTGCTCATCAAACTGCAAACAATTGGCTTGGCTCACCTTCACATGAGAAGGCAAGGGACATTCAATAAGCTTAACATTCTGCATATGAAACCACTCAAGGACCTTTTTGGATTTACTCCTTCTGTAATAAGTAAAGGAGCCCTTGAGAACGGTCTCGCGTAATGCGCATCTCAAGAATATGTGAGGCCTACCCATGTCTTTCATCTCAAAGCTCTTCTTGAGCTGACATTTCAAAGCATCTAGCTCATCAGGAACTCTCATAGCAATCAACATGTCATCCACATAGAGTGCCAAAATCAAAAGGCTACCACCATGAGCCTTCTTTGTGTATAAACACGGATCCATATCACTATGTGTATAGCTTTGTGAATGCATAAAAGCATCAAACTTGTGGTACCATTCCCTAGGTTCCTACTTAAGACCATAAAGGCTCTTTCTCAATCTATACACTAGGTGATCCGTGCCTTTTTTCTCAAAGCCCTTAGGCTACTATATGTAAATCTCCCCATGCAAGTCCCCATGTAAGAAATTTGTCTTAATGTCCATCTGATAAAGGTCCAGATCTAACTAAGCAAGCAATGCTAATACTAGGCATAGGGTATCCATCTTGACTATAGGAGAAAATACTTATTAGAATTCAATGCCATGCTCGTGTTTAAAACCCTTAGCAACCAATTTGACCTTATAGGTAGGCTTGGGGCATCCAAGGGTACTCTTTAACTTGTACACCCACTTGCATGGCAGTGCATGCTTTTCACCGAGCAAAGGAACCAAATCCCACACATGATTTTTTTGTAAAGAGTCAAACTCTCACTACATGGCCCTCTCCCAAAAGTGACTATCACCATGGCTCATGTCCTCATCATAAGTGAGAGGCTCACCTGCATCTGTCACCATCACATAATCAATGGAGGGATCAAACCACTCAGGAGGACTTCTTGTTTTAGCAGAGCGCCTCAAGGCAGGTTGAGGAGCCTGCACATTCAATCTAACATCATGGTCATGGGCCAGTGGAGCATCAACTGCTACTGTAGGCTATCTAGTTGGCTGTACGGGAGTATGAGGCTTCTATTGAAATATAACTATATGTATCTCAACTATCCGCTCAGGTTGCTTATACATATTTTCCAAATGGAAAACTACATCATGGTTGTGGATGACTTTCTAAGCATGTGGATCCCATAGGCGATAGCCCATCTCACCTAAATCCCCATAACTAAAAAAGCTATATTTCATAGACTTAGGATCTAGCTTTGTGCGCTTGTCCTTGGATACATGACAAGAAGTGTCAACCAGATATGCAAATAAGCATACAAGGAAGACTTTCCATACCACACCTCCTCTGCAACCTAAAAGTTAATAGTACTGCAAGGAGATCGATTGATCAAGTATACAACAATAGTCACTGCCTCAGACCAAAACTGTTGTGGTAAGCCTACTTGGCTAAGCATACTACATACCCTTTCCTATACAGCAGTAGTCACTGCCTCAGTCCAAAACTGTTGTGGTAAGCTTGCTTGGCTAAGCATACTACATACACTTTCCTATATTTTCCTATTCATGCACTCAGCCATGCCATTCTAGGGTGGGGTCTATGGGGCGGTCAACTGATGCTGCTTAATATCACTCTCATTGCAAAACTACTCAAAGGCTTTAGAGACATACTCACCCCCATTATTTGACCGTAGGCATTTTAGCCTATACCTAGACTGGTTCTCAACCAATGCAAGCCAATGCTGAAAGGTAGCCAAAACATCAAATTTCAACTTTTTGGGATATGTCGAGACCTTATGTGAGTAATCATCAATGAATGTGACAAAGTACTTTGCACCTCTTATTAACGACTGACAGGGTAGACGTCCACAAACATCAGAATGAACAAGATCCAAAGGCTCACGCATACATAGAGTGCCAAACTTCTTATGCGTACTACATGTCTACCTACCATACAAAAAATGATCACATGACTTAGTAGGGACAATGTTGCAATTATCAGACTTGTCCTACATTTTCCCTTTGTCCTTTTCCTTGTGCTTGTCATTGCGGATTTTATGGCACTATGGCTTGATATGTCCTGCTTTCCCACAATAATGGCATATCAAATTAGACTTACGTTCACGGGACTTACTGCAAGATTGTCCATAGGACTTAGAATAAGACTTCTACGAGTCTCTACCATGGCAGTCATTCCCGCTCTTGCCATTATGGTAACCTCGAATAGTCAAAGCATAAGAAGTACAAGAAGCATCCACATTATTCTTATTTATCTCCTATGTCCGGAGTGTACCCTCTACATCACACAATTTCAACCCATTCTCGGGCATATTTGCACACATAGTAGTAAAAATGTGTCCCAAGACTCATGCAATGTGACCAATAAGAACAAAGGTGGAAGATTGTCCTTAAAGTCAATATCCTGCTATGACATCTAGCCAATGATAGCATGAAACTCCCTCAAATGCTGTGAAACACTCGTACTTTCCTTCATATGAAGGCCCATAAGATGATTTAGCCAATACATCTCAGAAGCAGGGCTCTACTTGTCATAGAGATTATGGATTTTGGAGCCCCAAGAGGAACACCAAGGAAAAGGGAATTCTCTTGCAAGAAAATCTATCTTGTAACATCAACAAGCTTGTTTATTATGTTTTATATGATCACAATGAAGAAAAGAACACCAGGCACAACAAATCTTCATGCAACATCATGTAGATCTCCCACGGATTTGATAGAATCAACCATATTCTTCAATATCTTCACAAAATCCATCATTATCACAAAGAAAGCAGAGGAATATACCATCTTTGAATGGAAATACATCACATAGTATTCATCTTTAATATCTTCATAGTCTTCTCTCAATCTCTCATATACAATCACTCTGTTTCAGTAGAATTGGCTATCTCTGACTCTCTCTCTCTCTCTCTCTCTATCAATAATACATCATATCCTCACTACAATCTCTCATAATCAATCACAATAATACTTCTTAGGTCGTAGAAACCCTCCCAAGAGGTATGTCTAATATGAAGAGTCACCAGAGCCACTACAGTGTCTTTTCATAGCTCACTACTGTCACTTCACTTCAGTCTTCACTTGAGTCTTCAGCAGCTACTTCTTCCACTTCTTTCAGCTCTTTTGCACTTGTATTCACCTCTTTCCAAGGCTAGAAAAATTTCCCAAGCTACACTCTCATCCATCAGAACACATACAGAAGCATACAGAACAGTCTACAGAACAGCTACAGTACAGAACAGAACAGAAACAGAAGCTCTACAGAAGACCTACAGAAGGTTACAGAAGGTCATCAAAACCTCATAACTCATACTCAAACCATTCCAAACTCTCAAAAACTATTCAATAAGCTTTCACAAGATCTGAGTCTTCATCAATCAATACTCCATCCCTCCTTACAGAAGACAATCAGAACAAAACAGAAGCTATACAGAAGGTATACAGAACCAATCAAAACCTCATATCTCTACTAATAAACATCATGAACTTCCAAAACACAATCAATATCATCCAAAAAACTCTCAAACCACTTTCAAACCAACCAATCATCTCATAAAATCAACCATTCAGCTCTCAAAAACAACAAAAATCAGCCAAAAAACAAGTCATTTCAACACTCAATAGATTTTCTCCCAAAGATCCCATGCAGACTCGCTATCTATGACAACATTATAATAAACCTACTTATTGTTGAGGGATAAGATAACTTGGGACCTACAAAGCTCATCTAAGTCTTTCCATACATCATGATCTTGACCTTTAGGCTTAATGATCTTGCATTTGAACGGCCTAATCTGAGATTTTTGCACCAAAACCTACAAATTTTGGGTCTTCCAATAGCCATAATTGCTGCTATCCAACTTTTCAATGTTGAAGATGGCACTGTCATTTGGATGACCAGCCATACTGTAGCAAAAAGAGGCACAGTATAGACCAAACAAGCTACTATAATACCTACAAATAGCCCCAAAATCACTACCAAAACAAGCTAAAAACAAGAGGTACAGTGTCATGCCACTACATGGGCACAGTGTGAAAAACTTTGGAGTGCATCATCATTCGACTTTCTTATTGATGTAGAGAGCCAATGTGATTAGAGTCATTAGTGCTAGTGTCCGTGGCATAGATGGTTCAAAAATACTAGATTTTTGGATAATTTTAGCTTATTTTTTATCTTATTTATTGTTAAAATTTGAAAATTTTAGAAAACCTTCTAGATTAGGATGGCATGAAAAAAGTAAGTTGCTTTTTCAGTCAGTTATGAGATTTTTCATAAAAAAGAAAGATGGACGAAATCGCGCACATTGCGATCATTGTTGATAGGTTGAAAACTGCACTTTGAATTGGAAAAGAAGAAGAACTGATTTGGGAGATCCCTAACCAAGTATCCTACGGTTTTACCCCCCCTTTTTTGGAGCCAACGGAGCCATCAAATTTGGGTTCCGAGCAGTAGAGAAGGAGCTGTTATTTTTTATCCACGTTTTTGGTCTATGAGGGAGCTCTAGGAGATCTAATGCCTGGAGATTACTTCTGAGTAGTACTAGACAAAGGATTTTAGGTCTGTCAATACATATTGATTCGATTCATTGTGCTTTGTCTTTGTCGTGTTTACCTCTTGTATATTCTTTTTCTTATCTTCCATCTCCTATCTCTACATCCTTCTATCTTTGATCCCCAGTGGATATGACCTTTCGACAAAAACCCCTCTGACAGCAGCTCCCACTAGAACAAAAGTGAGATGCCAAATGAGCAAAAAATCTCAAATCCTCATGTGAGTGGCATCCAAGCATCCAAGATACATCAAGTACATAGCCGAGAGCACAAGACCCAATAACAACTTCAAGCATGTAAGGTCATAGACCTTTGAAGCATTCAATAAAGTAATTGATAATTAGTGTCAAATGTATTAAGCTCAAATCAAAGCTCAAATGCATTCAATAGCATAAATAAGCATAGAGATTCAACATGATGCACCAATACATCCAATAGAATGCTTGAATAGTATGAAAGATCATTAGACATAGACTATCACTATTAAAATCTTACTGTCCACTGTATGAATAGTAGTAAAATGATAGTCAAGGCTGAGAAAAAGTGAGCTCAATCAAATCCCAAAAGCATTCCGAGAGCATGGCCAAGCATGTGGCATCAACCATAAGCATCAGTGTATCATCCCAAGTAGCCGAGAAGCATCAACAAGCAATATGCATATGCTTTCACTGATAAAATAGCATTCAACATGCTTATTATAACAATAAAAATGACAATAAAATTGAGCCAAATATGGGCTCAAATCATTCCAAAAGCATTCCAATATATTGGCAAACATTCCCTGAGTGTCCAACATCAAATGAGCATCCCGGGAGCATCACATAACCTAAGAGCTTGACATTTTCCAAACAAATAGCATCCATCCTTGTTATGAAAATAGTGATATCTATGAGAAAACTAAGCTAAAAGAGTGCTCAAATCAATCCACTAACCAATGATATATGATCCCCCAAGTATCCAGCAACAAAACTTAGGTATACGGGCATCCGAGGTTTTATATAGGAACTCCAAACATTAAAGATATGGTTGTCCCTATTTTATGATAGCATGTTCCCAGTTTACATAGTTAATAGCTAAAGTTCAATGACTCAAAACCAATGATCAATGTTAATGGTCAATGTTGGGAGGAGTTGTAAACAATGCTAGAGCAATTCTCCAATGCCAGGGAGTGATTAAAGCAAGCACAAGTGCTTGAAAATGGCCACAGATGAAAAAACGTGTTTGTATTTCCAACCCTAAATACTGAGTTGAATACTCCCTGAAATAAGCTCAATGTAGGTTCAAGAATGCCCTAAGATAGCCCCAATAGGTCTCCTGAGAAGTCCTAGAGCAATGAGAGCTCAATATGAACTTCAAGAGATGGAGCTATGGTTGCCAATGATGAAACCCTACTATAGGTAATTTGAATGAGAGCTAAAGCAATGCTAGATTGAGCTCACACACACAGAGAAGAAGGCTCTAATACTAGTTGAAGGGAGAATCCCAAGTGGAAGCATGAGTGAGCGGAAGTAAGAGAGGTGTGAGCTATGGTGGCAAATGGAGCAAGAAACCAAGAGAGAGACTCAAGATGTGGGAACTCCTATAGTCACAATGTGTGACTAGCCTTTCCTTTATTCAAATGTCACTAAAAGAATAAATAATAAAGTGACAGTGATGGGTGCCCACCGCCTACAGTGTGCAAGTACATGTACTGCTAGTGTAGTAATATACGTGCAACTAGGCATAAGCACCTTTACCCCCAACATTATTTCCACACATGACCCCCATATTTTTCATTACTTTAGTGATGAGAGGCCATGAACATAAGTGCTATGTATTCCTATCTAAAAAGTTCTATGTAAAACGTTTAACATTAGAAATGACAAATCTTTTGGGGTCTTTTAAGAAATCTATGATTTTCTTATTTTTTAATCTTGGAAGGTAAGAATGGTAAAGAGAGAAACATAACTCTATTAAACTAAGTAGTTGATTTGAGATTTCATTGTATATATATCCATTAAGAAATCTTACATAACAATATTGTAAAATACATTTTTGAAACTTGTGACATAAAGCAAGAAAATTAGAACCACATGAAAATTGCCAAGTTAACCTTGAATGAGCATGCCCTTTTCAAATGAGGTGGCATGACTCTAGTATATTTGACTTGTTTCATCTTTAGGCTACATAGAAGTGCTATGGACCTAAACTTTATAGGCCGCTAAGTCCATACACTTCCCAAGATGGCACCTTTCTTGTAGTTTTTGGCTTCTTTTTTTTTGCATTACCAATATGTCTAGAGCAGGTCAAAAATCACAAAATGGATTTTCAAATGCTAAATTGAGACACGTAAAGGGTCAGAAGCTACCAAAGAAGACTTGAAAAGCCATGCGTTGACAAGAAACAATATGGCTAGTTAGATTAATGCTAATATGGCAAGCTCAACATGTGCGGACATTGATACTAGACTACTTGGTTAGATGGGTTTGCACATCTAAACTTAACATGTTGATGGTCATTATGACCTGCACATGGCCATTGACTCATCACTTGTTGTACTTGGTTAGTCATATCTATCTAAAACTTGGGTATTTATAATGCAAGTCAATTAGAAAAGTGAGTTATGTATTGTTTAACATAGTAGGCCACTTTTCCTTATGTGTTGTACCTACACTTTGTATTACTGTATTGTGAGAGAAAGAAGAAACAAAAAACTAGAGAAAGTGTTTTGGCTCTTCTTATGTTCTTGAGTGAGCTTCTCCTTGTATGTATTGTACATTTCGACATAGTAGTTTGATAAAGTCTCATGCTAGACTCACCATGTGGCTACTTTGCAACAACTACAATTTGGATATATTGACCATTCTCCAATGCACATATTATTTTAAAATTGTAAGTTTTAGGGTGTTTCTCATGAAGCAAGCATCACAAGATGTAACTATAAACAAGTCACAAAGTATATGTATTATTGAGTACTCAACAAAAAGTATTGTTTAGTTTATTAATGTGCAGTTATTGTGAAAGGTTGCAAAGGAATTGCTTACTCAAATCTATAATAATATTTGAGAACAATGGAAATCCCATCATTGAGAAGCTAGACAAGAATAACTATCCATCATGAAAGTTCTATGTGATAAGCTTTCTTCTTAGAAAAGGTCTATACACATTTACTATATGCAGAGAAAATGAGCCAAAGCTAAGTAAGCAGTTGACTGTAGAAGAGTTAAAGGCATGGAAAGAATAAAGTGCCAAAATAGAATGTGTTGTATTGATTGTCTTTAGTTATTTTTTGATAACACTATACTAGGTACATAAAAAATGCAAAGACTTCATCTACAACTTGAACGACCTTTAAAAATATGCTTTCAAGAAATACAAAGGCAATGAAGTTTTAGCTCAGCAAGAACTAAGGAAAGATGTCTATAAATGAGTATTTTTCAAAGGCAAGGAGTGTTGAGAAATATCTTATATGTTCTAGTTGTATCCTATGTATACATAAATTAAAGTAAAACTCTACATGTAAAGTGACTAAAAGGTCAGAGGAGTATCCAAACGCTCATTGTATATGTGGAGAACGGAAAGAAAAGAGAAGGATAAAGAAAAAAGAAGAAGAAAAAGGATTAAGCCCCAACTCTATTACTTGCCCCACTTCCGATGTGCATCTAACTTAATTCTTTTCGGTTAGTATCAAAGTGGGATTGAAGTATTGGATAGAGGAGTGTGTCAACTCAATGTCTACATTGAATCCAATGCTTGTTATCTACTATTAAGAGTGATACTAATTCTTCCACTAATCATCTAGGATTCAAATCTAGTGAAGTGTAGAAAAAATGGTATTGTAGTAAGGTTTCAGTTTGGTTTTGGTGCAAATCGGTTCATGTATGTGTCCCGAAAGCAAGGGGGTTGCCTAAGCTCATTTTAACTATGGCGCCTACTTGTAAAGGATAGGCATAGGAGTAGCTTGCAAATCATAGGTCTTGCTTACAAAAAAGAATTAGGGGGCTTGAAGTAAAGTAATAATAGAGAGAAAAGAGAAGTATATAGCAATTGCTCAAGAGCTTTGATGCTCTAAAGCCATTTGAATGATACAAAAGGACATCGTGGAGCAAGTTGAATGCTTTTAATGAAGTGTGCAGATTGAAGAGAGAACATAGCTTCAATGGTGGATGGTATGTAGGTGTGAGAGAGAGAGAGACAATGACACAGTGTGTGGGTATAATAATGTACCTCTTTTGGTTTTCTAGAAAGGTATATAGTACATAGAGTACAATGCCAGGCAAGCATGCCTAGTGGTCAAGTACGTTGCCCTTTATTCCTAACAACCCCCCCCCCCCCCCCCTAAAGGCAATGTTCCCAAAGGTAGAGGAAAAAGAATCAGCTAAGTCTAAGTATGTACACAGCTGAAGAGACTATACCTATCCAATCCCCATCATCTGTCATAGTAATGGGAAAACCTCTCTATTGGAAGACCCTTTGTGAGAAGGTTTGTAGGGTTATCATCAACGTGTACCTTGACCAGCTCAATGCTCTTTTTTTCAAGTACCTCCCCGATGAAATGATACTTCACTCGTATGTGCTTTGTCTTTGCATGAAAGAAGGTTCCCTGCTAACATGATATCACTCTGAGTATCACAGTGGAGGACAATAACCTCGATAATACCAAGCTTAGTAATCAAACATGACAGCCATAAGGCCTCTTTACATGCCTCAATGTTGGAAGCCACATACTTTGCCTCTGTAGTAGATAGTGCAACATACTTCTACAACCTGTATATCCAAGAGACTAATCCCCCCATGAAGGTAAATACATACCTTGAGGACTTCCTGCAGTCCACATGTCCAACATAGTCCACATCCATAAAGACAACGACAAATGCCTTTTGCTTATACCAAAATAGATGCACAAATCCTTTGTGCCTTTGAGGTATCTCATAATACCTTTCACCACTTCCTAGTGCTTCTTGTTAGAGTTTGCCATGTACTTGCTAACCACTCCCACTGCAAAGGCAAGATTAGGACATGTAGCAAACAATAGCATATATCAAACTACAAATAGCTAAAGCGTATAGAATCTTGGCCATTTCAGCCTTGTCATCTTCAGATGTAGGGCTATGCTTTGTGCATTGAGTTTCACATGTCAAACTTGTGATACCATTCTCGAGGTGCATGTTTCAGCCCATACAAACTCCTCTTAAGTTTACATACCATCTTCTCTTTGCCCTTCGCCACAAAACCCTTAGGCTATGGCATATATATATCCTCATGCAAATCACCATGTAAGAATGCAGTCTTTACATCCATCTAGATGAGTTCCATATCCTCGACTGCAACCAAGCCCAATATGGTTGTCAAAGTAGTCATCTTGACTACAAGAGAGAATATCTCATAAAAGTAAATCCCATGTTCTTGCTTGTACCCCTTTGCAAATAGCCATGCTTTGTACTTTGGCGAGGAACCAAAAGTGACTTTCATCTTATAAACCCACTTGCATAGAAGAATCTTCTGCCCTTTAGGCATATGCACCAAATCCCAAGTACCATTCTTTTCAAGAGATTCTATCTCTGACAACATAGCTTTGAACCACTTATTGTTGTCTTATCTGGTCATCATTGCATGATGGCTCACCATAGTCACTTACCATGACATAATCAATAGCATACTGAGCACTAGGAACAAACCTATTAGGTGGTCTTGAAGGTCGGGTGGACCTGCAAAGCAAAGGTTCAACATTTGCGGGTTGTGGAGCCTATAAATCTACATTTACAACTTGTTATCTTGAAATTTCAGCATGTTGTCTTGCCACATCTAGTTGTCCAAACCACATGTTTTCATATTAAGACTATGGGGCATCATGGGCAATACCTTGCTAACCATTTTCAGCATCATTTCCTACATTTTTAGGGTCATCTGTAGCACATATTTGCTATTGTCTACTAGGCACAATCTATGTCCAATAGATATATCTTCCCTAAAAATAACCCTTTTGACCTCTGTCTTTTTGGGTTGCTTATGCATGCGATCTCCACGGAAGATTACATCATTGTTGCTAGGAAAATGCATTTATAGGACTTTGGCTAAAGTTTGTTGTGTTTCTCCTTACGGACATGCACAAAGGTCTCACAGAAAAACACTCTCATATGAGAATATGAAGGTGGCTTGCTCAATCACTCTTCTTGAGGGACACTCCCCCCCAACGACCTATTCGATGTGATTGATTAATCAAGTGAATGGCTATCATAATAGCCTCTACCCAAAAATCATGGGGTAATGTAGCATGACATACCATAGTACAGACCTTATCCTCAATGGTTCAATTCATACGCTCTACAACTCCATTCTGGGGTGGATTATGAGGGGCAGTGATCTCCCTCTTTATCCCTTTGTTGTCACAAAAGTCCTAAAAGGATTTGGGCACGTATTCCCCACCATTGTCAAAGCAAAGGCATTTAAGTGTCTTACCAGTCATGTTCTCAACCAATGCTAGGAATTTCTTAAATTTGTCAAGAACTGCGGTCTTACTACGAATAGGGTACACTCAGATTTTCTGTATAGCATCATCAACAAAGGTGACAAAGTATTTCTTTCCCCCTAGTGATAACCCTAGCATCTGACATACATTTGAATGTACTAACTCTAAAGGTAAAGATTTCAATGAAAGAAACTTTTTATGTGAAGTCGGTGTATGTATACCATAAACACAATGATCACAGTGCTCAAAATCAGCATATCGAAGACAAGACAAATAACCCAAACGAGCAAGTACTTTCACAGTGCTCAAAATTAGTATATCGAAGACAATACAAATAACCCAAACGAGCAAGTACTTTCATTCCAGCCTAACTCATGTGTCCCAACCAACCATGCCACAAGGAGACACTTGGCTACTCGGTCAAAGCAAGAGCATGGTCACACACACTAGATATATGTAGCGGATACAAAGTATCACTCTAAGCCTACGGCAACAACCCTAGATCCCTTACAGATCTTCCATTTCCCATCACCACTTGGCTACTTGATCACGGCAACAACATGGTCATGCACACTAGATATATGTAGCGAATACAAAGTATCACTCTTTGAGCCTCTGGCAATAACCCTAGATCCCTTATAGATCTTCCATTTTCCATCACCAAAGGTGGTATGAAAACCATCATCATCTAGCTGCCCAGTACTAATCAAGCTCTTCTTGAGCTAGGGTACATGCCATACATTCTTAAGAGTAAAGATAGATCCTTGCCTGCAATGTCACATGCATAGTTGTCCCCCCAATGGACAACATGTCTACTCCTAGTGTAGTCTGAGAACCACTCATGATGAGGGGTGACATGAAATGAGGCACCTAAATCCAAGATCCAAGTATGCATGTCATCATCCATATTTGCTACCAAGGCATGTGCCTATGTTCGTTGGTCATGCTCCTTTCAACTTGATAGGCTTCACCTATTTCTTTTGCACCAAGACATTGTAGCACTGCTTTTGCCAAATTGCAAAGTTATGTGCCCCTTCAAGCTTCTTGATATGCATAAGATGACTACTGTCAATGCTGCCAGCCATAATTGTAGTTCAAATAACAAGAACACAAGCCAAATCTATAAAAAAACAAGTGACCAAGAAGAGATGCAAATTGACCAACAAGATCTGATGCTCACTCTAAACATCACCAAAATGCCTGCATAGACGATTTGTTTCAAACTAAAAATGAGGCATAAAGCATGTGTACCCAATGTTCAAGCACATGTCAACAATATCAATACCAAATTAGTACATAAAGATCTCAATGGGAACTATCCAACTGTCTAAAATACCCTCTCTGTTATGCTATCTAGCCAAGACAAAATGTCCCAAGCTCAAAACCAAGATCAACCCATGAATTAGTGCAAAGGGACTATGAACTTCCAATTTGTACAAGTGAAGTTTCCTATTTGACCGCCAATCCAAAACTTGTAGAATAGATTCTATTCCCTTCTACATTTCAAGAACAAGTAAGGGGAGGGGCGGTGCATCTCTTTGTTGAATGGCATGTTCCCCTTGACAATGTCATAGAATGAATTCCCTGTTTGTAACTAGCCAAAACAATGCCAATTCACTAAAAAAATTGCATTCCCTACTATTACAATAGTGAATTCATTATCAAAATGAGCAATGAGAGTGCCAAAGTTGGCTCCAAAATAGTACCAAATGGTAGGCATAACATCCCATGACAAATAGGCATCCATTTGGGCATGTACAAGCATAAAAAAACCAATGCTATTTAAGCATATGTATGAACTATCAATGCTTCCCTATAAACTATCATGAATAGTCCAAGAAACTAAGTAAAACACTCCCAATGCCAAAGCCAAGCTTGAATCAAATGCCAAGCTCAAGAGTGAGCTCTCAAGTATTCAATGATGGTCTTGGAGTTGCCAATGATGAAGGAGATGATCAAGATAGTGGGCTGATCTGCTTGCAGCCAAGATCTATATACATTGTCCTTAGAAAAAAACCTTAGTGTTTTCAATTTTAGACTTACCTACACTCTAAATCAGCTCACAAGCTCTTTTACAAAGTCGTAGAGTTCAAAGCGAGCTTCGTTTTCATTTTAAAAAAATTGAATCCAAGTTTTCTAGCTCAAGTTATGGGCAAAAAAGTGACCTATGGTTAATTTGTCCAGAACTAAGACAAAATCATGACTACTGACATGATGGCACTTGGCTAGTTGGGAGGGCTAGAAGGCTACAATGACTCAATGCTAATGTTGGGGGGGTCCCAAATGACCCTCCCAAGATCCCTCTTGAAGTTGAAAGGCAATGGTAATGCTTATGCTTCACAAGAAGTAAAGAGACATGGCTCTCCTATTTCTAGCTTGAAGTTCTCTTCCAAAAGAGCTCAGGACACACTTAATAATACCCCAGCTCTATCCTGATGAGGTTCAGAGGTGCCCTGATAGTTAGATGTCAAAGCAAATGAGATTAAGACAAACCTTAATGAAGAGCTGCCATGGTTGCCATAGCTGCGAGCTTTCAAGCCGATTGCTACTCCTCTGCTACACAAGTTCTTGCTCCCGAATCCTAAGCTTTGATACCAATTTGAAGTGCATGGATTTAGAGAGAGAGAGAGAGAGAGAGAGAGAGAGAGAGAGAGAGAGAGAGAGAGAGAGAGAGAGAGAGAGAGAGAGAGAGAGAGAGAGAGAGAGAGAGAGAGAGAGAGAGAATGACATAGTGTGTGGGTACAATAGTGTACCTCTTTTGGTTTTCTGGATAGGCATGTAGTACATAGAGTACAATGTCGGGTAGACAAACCCAGTGGCCAGGTACCTTGCCCTTTATTTTCAACATTTAAGACATGCTACAATGAAAAAATGTCCAATTGGTGCCGCCTTGGTCAAGATTATTCTTTTTTGTTGGAGTATTAAGTCTTATTAAGGCCATGGGCCTTATACTCAAAGCCCTATTCATGCTGGCATCAAGTGAAACATGTGTTCATTGAGAACTACTTTCACATTGAGATGGCTTGAATTAGTTAAGTCAACATTGGTTCATAATTTTGTGTGTTCACACTATAAATGAGTTGAACTAGTTGTTTTGGAGGGCATAAAGGTCATTTTTATGCCAATTTTGGGTGCCATTTTGAAGGGAAAAATTTATAGAAAAATTCCACAAAATAATCATATATTGAGATTTGTTTGGGAATTATATTTGGCTCCAAAAATGATAATAATATTGAAAAAATTATGTATTTTTGACATGCAAATTAAATATTTTTGGGTCATATTGGCATTGTTTGAGTGCTCTATATAGAGTTTTTTGATGGAAACTAAAGTACACGATGTTGCATGTTTTTGGGATGTCTTTGGAAGATTTTTTGTTGATGTACAACCTACAAAACTTGGGACTTCATGTTATGTATTTACTATGGCTACATTAATGTCCTTAAGGTCTCGTAATTGGGTAGTCAATATACATACTTGCAACTTCATCTTATGTTTTGTTGTGGCTACGTTAATGTCCTTGGGTTCTCGTAATTAAGTAGTTGATATACATACTTTTGTATGCAAGTTGGGCATTGCTTAAATGCCTTGCTGATTTTGTGGTTGCAGTAATGCTATAAATTGCACAAATCAAGCAAATTGTTGGAAATTATCACAAAGAATGTAGCATTTGGTCTTACTGTATGGAAATGTTTCTCATGAGAAGAGGCCTTTAGGACCTCACAACAAGTGAAGATGATGCTTTGAGCTTTCTCATGAGCCAATAGAAGAATTGAAAAAACTTAGAAGGATGAGACATGCAAAAATATGGAGGTGTTACGTTGGATTTCCTTATGTATTTTAGAAACTTTGATTCCACACATAAAGAAAGCAAGTATGTGTAAGAATGTAAGGAGGATCAAAGAAAAGATGTATGGAAATTGTATGGAGGCAAGAAATAGGATTTTATTGTGGTCAAGAGGAGATACTTTTGCTTGTGCATGTGGCTCATATAGATGTGGCAATTTTATGTCTAAAGGTAGGGGGAGAGCTTTTCCTACATATAAAGGACCATCTAGTCTACATAAAGATATTGCATGTCACTATTGTCAATAGTTTTGGTCATTATGAGAAGGATTGTTATCAAAAGCAAGACATTATGGCTAGAGGAAGAGTTGGGACTCAATATAGACACTATGCAAGTAGCTATGGAGGTGCATGCTATGTCTCTAAATGTGGATTGCCTAGAGGACATTTGTTTTCTATGGAGAATGTACTAGGTAGCATGACTCATCCACCCAATGATGGTGATTGGTTCTTAGATTCAGGTACTACTAATCTCATGACACATCATGAGGAACGATTTGATATGAAGCAAGAGATGCATAGTAAAGAGTACATAGCCACTATGGATGATGCATTATATAAAATTACACATAATGGTAATGTTCCATTGGTCACTGCAGATGGGATTTAGTAAGTTTGGTTGTTTCATTAAGGAGTTAAAAAATGGTAAACTTTGCAGGTTAATTGCAAGAGGAAAAAAGAAAGGAAGATTGTTTGCATTGGATACTGCCACTCCCATTGTAAAGAGTTCTATGTGGAACTATGTCATAGACGGATTGGACATGTATATTTATAGAGGTTGAAAGCAAATGTAGTTTAGATCGATAGTATATGGTCTTCCACGTTTTTCATATGTGACTTATGAGCATGTATGTGTGGCATCTTAGTTTGGAAAACAATTTATACTTCCATTTCCAAAGGGGGAGAGAATCAATACATACCCTTTAGAAATAGTACATATTGATATATGGGGTCCATGTCAAAATATGTTATTGAGTGAAAACGCAAAATCTTGGGTTTATTTCTTATAGTAAAAAAGTTAGGCATTTGAGAAGTTATTGGATTTTAAAGAAATGATAGAAAAACATTTTAGATCATACATAAAGTTTCTAAGATCAAACAATGCGGGTGAGTGTATGTCTATTGAGTTTTTGATTACTTAAGAAATCATGGGATCAAAAGATAAGTTACATGTCGCTATGAACTAGAGTAAAATGCTATAGTGGAAAGGAAGAATCAAATTATTTTAGAAGTTTCTAGAGCCATGATGAATCAAATTCATATTCCATTATCAAATTGGACAGAAGCAATACATACTGCAATGCATTTCATGGACAAGACACCTATAGCACTTATGCATCATATGCCACCCTATAAATGTATAGGAGAAAACCTACATTTTCTTACTTTAGGGTATTTGGTATGTGCATGTACCTGATGATTTGAGAAGGAATATGGAACCCAAGGAGGTTAAATTATCTCCCTTGGTTATCTAGATAAAAGGAAATAATATAAATGCTATGATCATATCATAAGTGAGGTTTACATAAGCAAGGATGTGAGATTCAGTGAGTATGAATCATGGTACAAACCTAAGATACCATTTGACATGGATGTTTATGATAGTAGTGATGAGGATGTCAATGTAAATAAAATTGCAACAAAAAAAACTTATGGAAATCAACATATTGAGGATCTATTTGGGTTGATGGAGTGGAAAATTGAGGAGCACAAAAAAGAGGGTTGACATTGCAAAAGAGAAAAATCTAGTTTATGAAGTTCAAAAAATGAATCATTGGATCGTGAGTTTGGGATACCTCATGGTAAAACTCTAGGTATAAGAAGTCTAGGAAAGCATGTACCACTGCATGCAAGAGTAGTGGAGACACTATCTATTGCACCTCATTGAGAAGATAAAAAAGAGTAAGGCGTTTGATTGTCAAATTGACTTACAATGGATATATGAAAATACATTGTGTACACATGTTTTCTTATATAGTATTTAGAGCCTACATGCTTTGACAACACATTTGAGAGTAAAGATTGGAGAAAGGAAAAGGATGAATATGTAACATGCCCACTCCTCAAATTGCGAGACACATCTTAGCAGTCCATCGAGAGATATATCTAGGAGACGCCACTCGGCACTCCCAAGGAATGACACGGGGTTTGCCGACTAGGGTCTCTTGCGTTTGCCTTGCAACGGAACTTATCATGCCGTTCCTGCTAGGATCGACCTGAAGTCTGGGTTCCTCGTAGTCGGGTCTTCCTAACAATCTTCTAGTGTCGGTCTACAACTGCTCCACTTTGCGCAGATACAACTGGACCCAAGCAGACTCATACCGCACTTGATTCAAAGAGAATGGGAAACGAGAGGGATGCATCGCTCGACCTCTCTGCCCGTAGGGCATAGTCCCATTCAGGTCCCCTAGAACGGTATGAATCAGGGTTCTAACCAACATTGTCTAAGGTCATTGTCTGACTTTTCCTAACATTTCTCGTTAACATTATCTAATTATCTACCACATTATGTTTGACACATAAAAGAAGGTTCCTTATTTAACCCGTTATTCACAGGTTCCTTGTAACTAGTAGAACACTTATGTAGGGTCCGGAGGCATTGGGATTTATGGCCAAAGCCCCCCTAGCACCCAAGCATCCTCCTACACCAAGTAATTTCATGGAGAGACCTCTCGCAACGGGTTCGGTCCACATTCCCGGTGCGGATTCCATAACCCCCTTGGTTAGGGTTTGGGAGTTCGCGGGGGTAGCTAGTGCCATCCTTCCTTAATTATCCCTTTAGGAAATCATCCACAGTTGAAGCAACTAGCCCAATGACATTTACTAGGGAAAACATCCCTTTTGTTCCCATGGCAATTTATCCTTACAATTCCCGCCATGAAATTATCAATCACAAACAACTTGGATTAGCATCCAAAACCACATCAAGCAATCACCTTGCTTATGATCCACCTATCCTTAGTAAGATTCTCTCCTCTTACCAACACAACCATTCAATATTCACTTGGAGATACCCTTTTCAAACAACCAAGCATAACTTGGGTCAGCAATCCATTTAGAGTTAGGTCACTAGCTTCTATTAAGCTAGGAACGTATCCATTTGCGATAGTCTACATCAAGATCAATAAAACAATTTGCAGGCAATTATACTTGACCTCTTAACTTCTTTTGAATCTCTCTTGCCCTTGGGCGTTTCCTTGTGGTAACTTAGTCCTAAATCAAAGCATTGACTGGCCAACCAAGGCAGCGGACAAGCCTTAATCGCAACCCATCCAAGAGCCTTTTATTCTTCCAGCTCTTTACTCATCTCTCTCTAACCAAGTAAAGTTAACACACTTGGCAACGCAAGACTTTTCACCTAGGCCTTCAAGATATAGTCTGGATGCATGCATGCCTTCCATCTCTCTTAGTGCAGTACTATGCAGAATTTTCTTGCTAGACTCAACACTCTTCCACATGGAGCACTTAAAGCATTAACACATTCCTTGAGATATGCATTCCCCCCTTTTCATATCATGTAGGGTCCAAGGGTATCATGACCCCTATTCTATGTATGAAATCTAAAAGCTATATTTTGTTCAACTTCCTAACATAAATCTACATAACGAATTTTTCCTATATCATTCCTATGTTTTTCTATGATATTGCGAACAAGATCCAAGTTTGACGGCAAAAATTAAGCCTTTAGCGAACCTCTATGTAATAGGATGTATTACAATGGAACCTCCAATGCGACCCTATCTTTTCTTGCTTTTCAATATATGTGATGTGGCTTAAATATAGTTTCATCATGCAACTCTATACATGACAATGCATGCAAATTTCAACATGGAACCTATTACCCTTTGTTAATTATCATGAGACTAAACCTCTAAGATGAAAGCTACTATTTCATGTAACAAAACCTAAATTCTGTTCATCATTCCTTGTGAGTAAAAACCTATTATTTTATGTGTGCAAAAAACCATGCAAAATCTATCATAATTTTATAAAAGAACCTGGTTTAGTGCCATGGGACTGGGGTGTTAATTCCCACTTGAGCTTATGTCGGCTCTTGTAGCTCCCACATCTCTCATGACTCTCAAGCTTCTCCTCTTCATCTCCTTCTCTCTCTCTCTTCTTCTTCTTATTCTTCTCTTCTTCTCTTCTTCTCTTCTTCTCCTTCTTCTCTTCTTCTCCTTCTCTCTCTCTCTTCTTCTTCTTCTCTTCTTCTCCTTCTCTCTCTCTCTCCCTCTTCTTCCTCTTCTCTTCTCTCTCTCTCTCTCTCTCTCTCTCTCTCTCTCTCTCTCTCTCTCTCTCTCAAGCTCTCTCTCACAATATCTTGGAGGGATATACTCTCTCCCCCCCTCTCTCTTGCAGCCTTTCGAGGTCTCCTTATGCTCCCTTATGCCTCTCCCATGCCTCCTATTTATAATGAATTAGAGAGGAGGGGATAAGTCTGGGAACAAGAGTGGAGGGGATCTTAGAAGACTCAGTGATCTGATGCTCAAATCATAAATCTGATGGTTACATTGGCTCCAAAAGGGGAGTAAAACTCCAAGACACTTGGTTAGAAAGCTCTTAGTTCGCTCCTTCTTCTTTTCTCTATTCGAAGTGCTGTCTACTGCTTGTAGACTGCGATCGTGGCACGTGCGATTTCACAAATCACTTTTCTTTATTTTTCTTTTTATAAATTCTCCAAAACTAATTAAAACATCACTTGTCTTTTCTTTTAAATGACATCCAGTTCTAACAATCTCCATATCTTTTTTTAAAAGGATAATATCTAAAATATAATATATTTCCCCCCCAAAGAATCTAATATTTTTGGACCATTCAAACTATAGACATTAATACTAGTGATTACATGGCTCATAACTCCCGTTCACATTGTACTTTTTGTGAAGGGTGGCTACGGTCCTTGTCAATCCGAGAAAATATTGGATTTACGACTCTCGATTTTTCTAAATAAAATATTTTAATTAAATAAAAGTCCTTAATTATTAATGTTAATTAGTTTTTACCTTAATTAGTCTTTAGTTAGTAACCTTACTAACTTATTAATTGAGTAACTAACTTTTGAACTAACCAACTAACTTTTATTGTGCGGAGATATTACATCCTCCTCCCCTTAGAGAAATCGAGATGTCCTCATCTCGAGAGAAACCGGGGGTATCATTTTGGAATCTGTGGGTTATGGTCCCACCATGCTTTCATTGTGCTTCTCTGATTACTTAGACATGTGATTTTTTGAAAAAAAAACAACCTATTATATTTGGTATATCCGAGTCTTGATTACAAGAGAAAATTTATTGTAGTTACATGTCATGGATATCTTCTAGGTTTTTCCTAAGCACTTGGTATATCCTAGATCACTGGAGCTTGTACAACTTCTTTTCTTGTAAGCTCAAGTTCTCTTCGAGTTCTGTTAGGACAATTGATATAATTATGTCCAATGTTGTCTCACTCAAAGCATCGGTGTTTAGGGTGCTTTGGACATTCCCTTTTGAAATGACCTAACTCCCTACAATAGAAACATTGTGGAGCTTTATCACTTGTGGTCACAATATTATTGCTTGTCCTTGGTAGGATTTCTTCTTTAGACCAAAGTGTCCTAGGATTCTTTTAGCCAATTGGAGTGGTCCTTTATCTTGGAAACTATATTCCCAAATCGTCCTCTTCTTAGTTCGGGATTGAGCTCCATGGACAATTGGCTTTGCTTATAATACTAAAGAATACTTCCAAGCTTCGACATTCTGGTAAGACCCAATCTATATTAGTTGAGAAGAAATGACTTAAGAGAAATTCATTGCACGTTATAACTATCATTCCTTGCTAGAGTATCTCTAATCATTTGCAAGTTCTAGGCTCAAAATAGATGCAACTCATATTACTCAAGTTAAATGTAGTTACAAGAGTAAAGTTTATTCCAATACAAGTTGTATTTCATACCGACAATATTTCTAGGATTTCTAATAACCTTGAAGTGGTGTACTAGGTGCCTGACAATCAAGCCATACCATTCAGGTTATTTCTATTTAGGATATGTATATGAACCGAACATTAATCAATCATATATCATCATGAAGTTTAGGGTTTGATACCAACTGTAACGTGTCTACTTGACCACTTGTGGGACACATCTTAGAAGCCCATCGAGAGGGGAGTCTAGAAAGCGCCACCTGGCACTCGTAAGGAATGTCACAGGGTTTGCGATCTAGGTCTTCCTGAGTCTGCCCCGAAGCAGAAGTATTCGACCGTTTCCACTTAGGACTGACCTGAAGTCAAGGTTTCTTTCCTATCAGCCAAGTCTCTAGGAAGTAGCTAGCATCGAGCTCCAGATGACCCACTTTAAGTAGGAACAACAGAGTCGAAGCACATTTATGCTGCACTTGGTTCATAGAGGATGGGAAATGAGAGGGATGCACCGCTCAACCTCTCTTCCCGTAGGGCATAGTCCCATTCCGATCCCCTAAAACGGCATGAATCGGGTTCTAACTTAACGATACCTAAAGTCATCCGACGGTAAATCCTTGTGAGAAGCCTCCTACTTCTCTGGGACCACCTAGCCATAGGACGGACCCATTGGGGGATTTTGTTCACCCGCTTTCCTTGATAGCTTTAGTTGTCTAATTAGGTCCTACCACATTTATGTGTGACATTTAAAATCAGCTTCATTAATTAAGCCTTTTAGAGCACAGAGTTTGTTCACGTAATTTACAACACATACACAAAAACAAAACAAGCAGTCCTTTTATCAAAAAAGTTCCTTAACTTATCTTTAAGTTAATCTTTGTCTCCTGCTCATATTGGAGAATTATGTATCCCTTCTATCCAACAAAAGTACCCGGTCCAAATCTCATGGCACCAAAATTTCCATCCTTTATCTAGAATAGGATCTTTCAACGTCCCAAATGTTGGGCTCACGGAGGTCTTCAATTCCATTCTAGACCTAGCAAGGGGTGTCCAAAGCTCCAACTGACCCACAAGCTGTCTAGGAGCAAAACATCATTCATGTGGTTGGCCTTTTCACCACTCGACCTTCGGCCCATGAATCGAGCAGTGCCCTCTCGGCTTAATCCGCGCTGCAATTATGGAGGTGATCTAATCGTGCAATATATCCTTCCTTAATTAGATCCTTTAAGAATCAAGCACAAACAAGGCATTCAGCCCTAATATCATTTTCCAAGAAAACATTCATTTATTCCCATGGCGACTTGTCA
This sequence comes from Lygodium microphyllum, assembly GCF_053477565.2. Taxonomy (NCBI): domain Eukaryota; kingdom Viridiplantae; phylum Streptophyta; class Polypodiopsida; order Schizaeales; family Lygodiaceae; genus Lygodium; species Lygodium microphyllum. The sequence goes on along the minus strand of NC_141156.1, from coordinate 17,659,173 downwards.
TCATAGACCCTTGCCATGCATTTAATATAAATCACAAGCACTTGAAATAATCATCCAAACAACAACTAACAACCAATTTAATGTAAAAGCATTTAGGATGTTGTTCGATCAACCAACAAAACCAATTGCATTCTTTCCAACCAATGCAAGAATAGACGATATAACATTTCCATCATATATTTGCTCTCCCTATTGGGATCAATGAGCGATTCTATATAAAATTTACTTAACACTTGTATGCACAATTTTCAATGTCATGATTATGCCATTCATAACCCTTGCCCAATTCTTCCTTGTAATTGCTCTATCAACGAATAAGCCACATGCAACTAGGTGCAATTAACTTTCCTTAATATATGCACTTCGTAAGCTCCATATTACAAATATGTGAGATTAAATGATCTATACTCGTGCATCATAGTATGCACCTAACATATCTCATATGAGAATCAAAACAAGCATCTATCAATTTGAAAATACATTACTTACGACTGGTACTGCAATTGGATTGATAGTGATGCCTTTGCCCGAAGCCCTATTGCTGGTTGTAGGATTGTCATCCGCACATGACATTCTTCGCTTGGAGACCATCGTCTGCAAGTAGACTCAAGAGATTAAGAAGGTGGAATAGATTCTAGATGGGAGAGCAAAAGAGAAGATGGTTAAATTGAGGATCGAGATAGAGGGAAATTGTGCAGCCTCTCGGGGTAACTCTTCTCTCTCTCTCTCTCTCTCTCTCTCTCTCTCTCTCTCTCTCTCTCTCTCTCTCTCTCTCAAGCTCTCTCTCACAATCTCTTGGAGGGGTATACTCTCTCTCTCTCCCTCTCTCTTGCATCATTTCGGGGTCTCCTTATGCTCCCTTATGCCTCTCCCATGCCTCCTATTTATAATGAATTAGAGAGGAGGGGATAAGTCTAGGAACAAGCATGGAGGGGCTCTTAGAAGACTCAGTGATCTGATGCTCAGATCATAAATCTGATGGTTTTATTGGCTCCAAAAGGGGAGTAAAACTCCAAGACACTTGGTTAGAAAGCTCTTAGTTCACTCCTTCTTTTCTTTGTTAGAAGTGCTGTCTACTGCCTGTAGACTACGATCGCAATGCGCACGATTTTACAAATCACTTTTCTTTATTTTTCTTTTTATAGATTCTCCAAAACTAACTAAAACATCACTTGTCTTTTCTTTTAAATAACATCCAGTTCTTAAAATCTCCATATCTTTTTTAAAAAAGGATAATATCTAAAATATAATAGTTCCCCCCCCCAAGAATCTAATATTTTTGGACCATTCAAACTATACACATTAATACTACTGATTATTATGGCTCATAAGTCCCATTCACATTGTACTTTTTGTGAAGGGTGGCTACGGTCCTTTTCAATCTGAGAAAAATATCGGATTTATGACTCTCGTTTTTTCTAAATAAAATATTTTAATTAAATAAAAGTCCTTAATTATTAATATTAATTAGTTTTTACCTTAATTAGTCTTTAGTTAGTAATCTTACTAACTTATTAATTGACTAACTAACTTTCGAACTAACCAATTAACTTTTATTGTGCGGAGATATTATAGAATAAATGGATACTTTGGAGAGGAATAAGACTTGAGATTTGGTTAAGCTACCTTGTGGAAAGAAAGAAATTGGCTACAAAAGGGTCTATAAAGTGAAATGCTAGTTGGATGGCTCACTTGAAAGGTAAGAAGCAAGGATGGTTGTAAAAGGGAATTCTCAGACTTATGGATTAGACTATGAGGAAACATTTAGTTTGGTTGCAAAAATGACACTATGATATCATTTATTGTTTTGGCTTCTATTTATGGTTGGAACCTATATTAGATGAATGTTAAAACTTCTGTCTTGAATGGTACTTTGGAAGAGGAGGTGTAGATGAAGCAACCAGAATGGTATGGACATTTGAACTTGTCACATTATGTATGTAAGTTAAAGCAGGCCTTGCATGGGTTGAAACAAACCCCTAGAGCTTGGTGTGAGAGGATTACTAGGTTTTTATGCAGCATGGGTTTCCAATAGAGTACAGTTGATTATGTTAAAGATAAAGTTATGGATAAGGATAAAAGTTTGGATAAGATAAGGACAAGTCATTATGTGGACAAAAGGATCTCATAGATATCCACTTTGTAAATATCTCAAATATTTAGAGATGAAGCTCACCTACCTCATTTAATGTACCATGTATATCTACAACTACTAGCAATGAAATATTCAAATGTAGTTCATTCCTTTCTCTATATTGTCTCTATCTCTTTCTCTTATTGTGCCCATTATTCTCTTATCTACAAGTCCTTGGTTTTCACTACATGGTATCAGAGCACCAGGTCCTATCTTTCTAGCTCATCATATTCTCCTCAAATTCACAAACTACTTGTCCTCCTTTACTCTCATTCTTCCAATGGCTATCATCAATGCCACTACCTCCTACAACCAACACATTAAGATTGACAAACTCAATGGAAGAAACTATCAAGTGTGGAAGCTAAGGATGGAACTTTACCTATCTCAAGAAAACCTATGGAATATTAGCAATGGTAAGGAAGACTGCCTTGAACAAGAACGAGTAGACAATGAAGATTGGATGCAAAGAGATGTAGCTGCGAGAATGGAAATACTTGTCAATTGTGGAGATCGACAAGTACAACTAGTAAGAACAATACCCACTGCAAAAGGTATTTGGGAATTCTTTAACAATACATATGAACACACACATATTTTTTAATCAAATGATCATGTTTAGAAAACTATCTACTACCACTATGCATGAAGATTGGTCTACCACTAAGTTCTTAGAACAATGGCGATCTTTGATAGATGAAACCATAATATCTGGTTTAGTCATCTCATAAGAATTACAAGCCATGTTTCTACTCTCTTCCTTGCCTCTATCTTGGAGAGCCTTTATTACTACTCAAACCTCCACTGAGATAAACTCAAGCTTCAGCCACTGATTAATAGAATCAAGCAAGAGAAAGTCATGAGAGATACTCTTTCTACTTCTTCAAATCAAGAATCCAAGGCTCTAGCTATAATTGCTTACAACCCAAAACATATTCACAAAAGAGCTCAACACTTTCAACAAAATCCCAAGTTTTCTTCTCGATCTAACCTCACAGGATTTCTTGGTAATCCTCAATATAAGCCCAACTCTTACCAATCTTTTCAATCCCTATCCTCAACAAGATACCCTCATTATCATCTCATATGTAATGCTTGCAAAAGATAAGGTCATATTGAAAAGGATTGTCGTCAAAAAAATAGATTCAACAAATATCAATCAAAAGGTCAGGATCATTTTGTTAGCATCAGCAATTATGACATAGAAGAGCAACCAGAAACTATCATCAGCCTAGCCACAAGTGTTTGGGCACCTTACTCCAACTCCAAAGAAGAATATACATGGTTTCTAGATTTCAGAGCTACTCATCATATGACTTTTCACAAGGAATGGTTAGTCGAATTCAAAGAGATCTCCACTCCACTCAGTGTTGCCATGGGGGACAACATCATTCAACAAGCTCAAGGCTATGGGACAATTCAAGTGGAGCTTCCCTCTGATCACATAATCAAGGTACATAAAGTCTATTATGTTCCCAATCTCAAGAAAAATCTATTAAGTATCAGTGAGCTCACTTCTCAATCCTCTCTCATTGCTCACTTCTACAAGGACCATCTTATAGCTATTCTCACCTTCTCTCAAACTTACTTGCCCCAAACTAGGTCAACTTTATACACTTGGGTATTCACTTCTACAACCTCCTTCAAATGCTTCAGCTAACTCCGCTTCACTCATAAGTACACCACTAAACACACTCCTATGGCACTCTAGACTTGGTCATGCCTCTCAAAATGTTCAAACTTGTGCTTTGAGTAAAGCCACAAATCTTCCTTATCCCAAATCTTACTCCATTATGACTCAACCACTTCAATTAGTACACTCCAACATTTGTGGTCCAATAAATCCTGTATCTCTCACTGGCGCAAAATACTTTATGGTGCTTATTGATGATTATTCAAGATACATTGTTGTATATTTTCTCACGAGGAAGTCACAAGTCTTCTCCAAGTTCCAAGAATATAAGGAAGCAGTTGAAAATAAGCATGAGTTACGACTCAAGGCTCTTCATATAGACAATGGAGGAGAATATACTTCAAATGAGTTCAAAGATTATTGCAAGGCCTTTGGCATTCAACATGAGCTTACCATACCACATCATCCACAGCAAAATGGAGTCGCCAAATGCAAGAATCGTACAGTACTCAATGCTGCAAGCGCCATGCTATCACTAGCTCATTTGGGAAAAGAATACTGGGAGGAAGCAATTGCTACAGCAACATATCTTCAAAACACGTTGTCCTCAAAATATGTAAACAATAATACTCCCTACGGATTGTGGTTTGGTCACCCTCCTAACTTATCACATCTAAAATTCTTTGGATGCACTGCATTTCTTGTCAATCAAGATCACAAATCCAAGTTTTCTCCCAAAGCCACACAACTATTTTTTACAGGATATGTGTGAGCCACATGGTCACAAGGCCTATCGATTTTATGATCCAACTGACAAGGTTTTTATTTATGGTTGAAGTGCCATCTTTCATGAAGTTAATCTTCTTCCATCCAACACAACACAATGTCCATCTCTCACACTTTATCCTGTCAATGAATCCCCGACATTAGACATACCTCATACAAGGCCCATCCAACACAACACAATGTCCATTTCTCACACTTTACCCTGTCAACGAGTCTCTGACATTAGACATACCTCGTACAAGGCCCACCATATCTTCGACAAAACCCTCCTTCTAGTTCTATCCACAAAATCTCTTCACCATTATCATCATACTTATTTTAGAGGTCCAAAGTTGGTTGGTTCATGCGAACAACCCTCACCTCCAAAATCTTCAATCCTTAATGCATCATATCCAACCTTAGTAAAACTTTCAAAAGCTATTAAAGATCCAGCTCGTTAGGAAGCGCAAGTCATGCATGGCATCTTCAAATCTGGTGTGCAGATCGGTCGCAGATAGCTCACGTAGTGAATCCCTGAAGGTCCCCAAGAATAATGAACTCTACCTTTTTGCACAAAAAACCATGTAAAAGCATGCACGACAAGAGACAAGAGACAAATTGGGTTCAATCTCCCCCATGCCTTGTGTGAGCGCTTCACAAAGCATGTATTTTATGTATATTTCAATCTTCATGCTCAATAATAGCCCAATTTACAAAAATATGACAAGCTTTTAGCTTTTGAGTTTGCTTTCTACAAAAATAGGAAATAAAGCTAATGGACGGTGCCCATAGAGTCTGGCACGCCCAATCTCAATGTCCAAATAGAAATAACATATCCGTGCGCATAGGCGCATACAAAATAATAATCAATAATCAATGTCTCAATAGACATAACAAAATATAGGCATGGCGCCTATCAAAATATAGTCCAAAGGTCGAATACTCGCTAAACTCCAATCTTTTCTCCGCCACTGCTGCTATCTCTACACATCAACTGAAGCATTCACAATCGTTAGTAAAATAATACAATTAAACCGACAAAAGTGAATACCTAGCAGTCTTCAGCTACATAAATAAATCAACTGGTTAGAAATAAATCGTAACCTTAATTTATTACGAGTGCGCACTCAAAACTCATAAACGTTTATTAATTTAATATGCATTTTGCGGAATCACCCGCTATGGAATCACTCATGTACACACTAAATTAATGAAACGCCCGAAAAGGACAGGCGTCCCCATCAACTTCTCGCACAAAGAATCCTCTTTGTGTATGAGCCCCGGTCATCTAAGTTTATGGAATCCACCGTATAACCTCACGGAATCCACCGTGGCACGGAATCCACCGTGGAATATGCCTCCTGGCATCATACCCCCGGGGTGGGATAGCAATTGACCTCAATTGCTATTAGCTCAATGTGGAGCTAACAGAGTGGGGAAAGCATTTAAGTCTCTAGCGTGCATCCATTGTGCTTCCTCTACAGGATGGTTCTTAAATTTTACTAGATATCTAGAATACCTTCGGCCAGTTCTAGTGGTCATGTAGTCAGTGTTTATGATAGCTTCTGGTTCAAGTATTTCAGTCTCTTCCTCTAATAAAGGTGGGTTTTCATAAACAGGGTGGATAGGTAATTGGCCTCTAAATGGTCTCAATAAACTAATGTGAAATGTATTATGAATTTTCCAATGAGATGGCAATTCTAATTTGAATGCATTATCATTAATCTTATGAATAATTCTAAATGGTCCATAAAATCTAGGAGCTAATTTGACAACTGGGTGTCTATCTACACTTTGTAGTCTACGCTTTTCTATTCTAAGCCAAACATAATCATCAACTTTGAAATTCATGGCTTGTCTTTTCTTGTTGGCTTGTTTGGTATATGATTGTTGGGCTTTAGCAATCATATCCTTAACCTCATCAAAAATACTGTTATGCATAGTAGCAATATCATCAGCACTCTGAATTCTATTAGACAGAGATGCAACAGGTGTAGATAATCTATATCCATAAATAACTTCAAAAGGTGCTTTCTTTGTTGATGTGTGCGGTGTATTGTTGTATGCAAATTGTAATAAATGCAAATGAGTATCCCATGTCTGAGGTTTAGAGATAGTGTATGCACGTAAAAGATCTAAAATGGTGCTATTTGTGGCTTCTGTTTGTCCATTTGTTTTTGGATGAAATGCAGATGAGAAATCAATCTTTGTGCCTAGATTTGCAAACAGTGTAATCCAAAAATTATTACAAAATCTAGAATCTCGATCTGAAATAATCACTTTTGGCAATCCATGGTTAGTAAAAACAGTTTTCAAAAATAACTGTGCTACTTGTGATGCTGTTAAAGTTTTCTTACATGCAATGAAATATGCTTGCTTACTAAATCTATCTACAATTGTCCAAATCATGTCATGGTTAGATTTAGTATTTGGTAAACCAGTAATGAAATCCATAGAAATATGTTTCCAAGGTTTAGATGGAATAGACAAAGGCATTAATAATCCATACTGTTTACCATGATGTCTCTTTATTCTTTGACAAATCAAACATTCAGAAACGAAATTAGATACATCTGCATCCATATGCGGCCAATAAAAATCTTCAGTTAACATACGTAATGTAGATATGATACCTCTATGACCTTGATATGGGGGACAATGAATTTCATTCAAAACAAAAGATCGGAATGGAATAGTAACACACAGTCTCTTTTCAAAAAACATAAATCCATCATTATATGACAATGAATCAACAGGAATGAAATTATTTTGAACTAATTTTTGCCAATCGGAATGAAAAGTAATATCCTGGTGATATGTATCTTTCATAGCAATCAAAGAATCAAAAGATATGATAGAAATATTATGAATTGCAGGTCTTCTACTCAATGCATCAGCAACTACATTTTCTTTTCCAGGTTGGTATTGAATGATAGGATGAAAACTTTGAATGAAGGAAGCCCATTTGATATGACGGTCAGAAATTTGGGGTTGGCTAAGTAGATGTCTAATGCTTTGCTGGTCGGTCTTTATCATGAATTCTGAACCCATTAAATAATGCTTCCATTGTTTTAATGCTTGTACAACTGCTAATAGTTCTTTATCATAAGTGGAATATTTGAGCCCAGAGGGTTTCAACTTAGAACTAGAATATGCTATTGGATGGTTGTCTTGCATTAGTACGGCTCCTATTCCTGATCCGCTAGCATCGGTCACAACTAGAAAGAATGGTCTGTTAAAGTCAGGCAATTGTAGAACAGGGGCATTAGTTAATGCACGTTTCAGTAAATCAAAGGATTTCTGCTGAGTTTCAGTCCATTGATAAACAATTCCTTTCTTAAGAAGTTTGGTTAATGGTAAAGCAAGTAATGAAAAATTACGTACAAACTTCCTATAGAAACTAGCAAGACCAAGGAATGAGCGCAATTCATGTACATTCTTAGGAACAGGCCAATGCAATATTGCATCAATTTTCTTAGGATCAACTTTAATTCCTTCTTTTGATACAATATGACCTAAATATTCTATTTCTGTCTTAAAGAATTCACTCTTTTCAAGATTTGCAAACAATTGATTTTCTTTCAGTAAGTGAAAAACTAATGATAAATGCTCATAATGCTCTTTTTCACTTTGACTAAACATCAAAATATCATCAAAGAAAACAATCACACAATACTGATATTTCAGAAAGATACGGTTCATCATTCTACTGAAAGTAGCAGGTGCATTAGTCAATCCGAATGGCATGACTAAGAATTCGTAATGGCCAAACTGTGTCCTGAATGCGGTCTTAAATATGTCGGATCTATCTAACCTCACCTGATGATATCCAGACTTAAGGTCAATTTTACTAAATATAGAAGATTCTTGCAGTTTGTCCATAAGGTCATCAACTCTAGGTATAGGATACCTATTCTTTACAGTGATCTTATTTAATGCTCGGTAGTCAATACACATACGATAAGTATTATTCTTTTTCTTGACTAAGAGTACAGGTGCACCGAATGGAGAACTGCTAGGTCGAATTAAGCCTCTATTTAGTCATTCTTCAACTTGACTCTGGATTTCTTTTTGCTCTATTTGATTGTGCCTATATGGTGCTTTGCAAGGTGGTTGTGTGCCAGGAATTAAATCAATCTTATGGTCTTCTGGACGTGAATGTGGTAAACCTGGTGGTAGGTCTTCTGCAAAACAGTCCTTAAAATATGCAAGAAATTCCTTATGCCTAGGGTGCATATGATTTTCCTTTACGTGCAATTCATTCACCCAAATGAGATATGATTTAGTATTCTTGCGTAGTGCACGTTTTGCTTGAGTATGCGAAAGCAGTGGAAAAATATGAGATGCATACATACCATATAATGTAATAGATTTTCCTTGAAAATTAATATTCATTGTGTGTGTGGAATAATCTATATTTGGATTATGCCGGTGTCTCCATGGCATTCCTAAAATAATGTCGCTTGACTGTAATGGGACAACTAAGAAATTTCTTCTTTCAATGTATGAACCAATTTGAATTTCTAAATCTTGTACTTCTTGTGTGCCATTGTACCTAGTGCCTAAAAATGCAGCTTTTATGCGATAATGCGTAGGTACTGTATGCAATTTCAATTCCTTTACCAATTTTGCTGAAATAAAGTCATGGGTACTACAGTCATCATGCAAAATAGTTCTTTCATTTCCATGCACCATACATTTCATAGTCAACAATGAATGTGGGTTAGGCATACCTGGTAAAGTGTTGGAAGTAGTAGTAGGATCATCCTCATCTTCAGTAAAATCCGGCATATCCTCATGCTCGTCTTCATCCATGGCTCCAAGGTAGTTGATATGTGCTGATGGCTTCTTTGAATGACAATTTGCTGCAAGATGCCCTGGCTGGTGACACTTGTAGTATACTATTGGCTTGGCTTTGGTTACATTATTTGCAATGGCTAGAAGTCTGGGTACATTTGGATTTGCTTGTGGAATAGGCTTTGGATTTGGATTGACAGTGGATGGTAATGCAAGGGGTTTAGGCCAATTCTTGTGGAAAGATGGTGATGAGAAACAACCTGGATTAAACCTTCTAAAATTGGAATTGAATTGTTTAGATCCATAATTACCGTTGGCTTGGAATTGCTGTGGTCGTCTGTCTCTTCCGCATAACTTATCTTCAGTGTCGTGAGCTAAGGAGATGGCGTTTTCAAGGGTAGCAGGCTTGAACATGTTCACTTCAGCGTAGTAATGTCCAAGAAGTCCAGACATATACTTCCGCTTATGTGTCGTCTCTGGTACGTCTTCAAGCATGCGTAGCTGTAGGAGTGCATTCCAAAAACGCTCTGTATACTATGGAATAGGCTCACGATCCCGTTGTTGAAGTAAATCCCATTGCTTGATAGCCTTCTCATGAAATTGCGATGGAAGGAAATTCTGCATGAACTTCTTCTTGAAATCTTCCCAAGTAGCAGGACATTCTATGCTCTTGCGGACTACAGTCCACCAAAGTGATGCTGCTATCAGATGATTAGTAACACACTTGATTTTATCTTTTTCAGGATAAGTTTCCTCATGAAAATAGTCATCAAACTGGCTAATGAATGATAAAACAGTCTTTCCTTCTCGTATGCCATTGAAAGTGCGAAACTTGAAACTTTGTTTACTTATCTTGGATTCCTTGCGAATGGTTTGTGCTTCAAGAGTAGCGTCGATGGTACGGCGAATCAAATCTTCAGCTTGAGGTTCTTCTTTATCGGTGGACACTCTTTGTAGTTTTGTCACTTGCGCTTGCAATGCTTGCCTAGCCCTTCGCTCTTCTTCCAATTGCAGCATGATTAGATCTAGCTTTTGTTCCATGGTAGGTTCAGGTAAGTCGTCTTTAGCCATAGGATCATCCATATGTGGGGTATTCATCCTGTAAAACTCAATAAACCTTTCTCACTCAAAATCAGGTTAGCGGGATGAGCGTAGCTCAAATTCGGGGTTACAAGGCTATGTATTTTTTGGGTATTTCTTTGTCTATTTTCAGAAAATCTGCAATATTTCTGTATCAGGTTGCTAAAAGTACTTCAACAAACTTGTAGATAGGTAGAACAGCTTGCTGCGAACAACTTTCCAGTTCAGAGTTTTTGCATAGGAACAAGTCTTCTAGGAGTTTTAAGCACTAGTCAGTTCTGATTTAGTCTGACTTGCAGAGTTGCAGACTTAGCAGACTTGCAGAGTTACTGACTTGCTGAACTTAGGCCGACTTACAAAACTTATAGGACTTGATTCCACCTGACTTGTAGAACTTGACTTTGGCAGCACAGGACCTGGAGTATATCAACCTATCTGTTCTGTGTAACTTGATGAGAGTTGAGTGACTTAGCTTGACTTGAGTAATTAAGCTTAATAGCTTAATAGATGAACAGGCGGCGTGAAATTTCGTGGGGGAGGGGGGGGGGCATTTTTTTACGCCGTGATTTTTAGGATGAAGCCGCTTGTCCACGATTTTGAAGTATGAAGCTTATTAAGCTTCTTTAAGGCTTATAAGCTTAAGATTAAGCTTTTGATTAAGAGGATTAAGAGTTTTTCTCACTGTTTCTTCACGACTTGTATGTGAGGATGTAGGAGTGGTCCTCCGCCTGTAGAGCCTGGTCCTTCGCGATCTGACAGTAGAAACAGGGGTTCTTGATCGCCAGAAGTCTGCCTGTATCGACGGTTCGCGACGAGATTGACTATAGAGCCCGTTTGTTCCTGGAGCTCCGCCTTCGCCCGAGATTGGTAGCGATTGGAAGCTCTTGATCTCTGCTCCACTCTGATACCACTGGTGCGCAGATCGGTCGTAGATAGCTCACGTAGTGAATCCCTGAAGGTCCCCAAGAACAATGAACTCTACCTTTTTGCACAAAAAACCATGTAAAAGCATGCACGACAAGAGACAAGAGACAAATTGGGTTCAATCTCCCCCATGCCTTGTGTGAGCGCTTCACAAAGCATGTATTTTATGTATATTTCAATCTTCATGCTCAATAATAGCCCAATTTACAAAAATATGACAAGCTTTTAGCTTTTGAGTTTGCTTTCTACAAAAATAGGAAATAAAGCTAATGGACAGTGCCCATAGAGTCTGACACGCCCAATCTCAATGTCCAAATAGAAATAACATATCCGTGCGCATAGGCGCATACAAAATAATAATCAATAATCAATGTCTCAATAGACATAACAAAATATACGCGTGGCGCCTATCAAAATATCGTCCAAAGGTCGAATACTCGCTAAACTCCAATCTTTTCTCCGCCACTGCTGCTATCTCTACACATCAACTGAAGCATTCACAATCGTTAGTAAAATAATACAATTAAACCGACAAAAGTGAATACCTAGCAGTCTTCAGCTACATAAATAAATCAACTGGTTAGAAATAAATCCTAACCTTAATTTATTATGAGTGCGCACTCAAAACTCATAAACGTTTATTAATTTAATATGCATTTTGTGGAATCACCCGCTATGGAATCACCCATGTACACACTAAATTAATGAAACGCCCGAAAAGGACAGGCGTCCCCATCAACTTCTCGCACAAAGAATCCTCTTTGTGTATGAGCCCCGGTCATCTAAGTTTACGGAATCTAGCATAAAACCTCACGGAATCCACCGTGGAATATGCCTCCTGGCATCAAAATCAATCCAAATGGTGATGAATCCTCATGCCAGGAAGCAACAACTTGCACCTCCAAATGCCACATAGGAGAAACGGTCGCCTCCACTTAGCGACACACAGCAAAAGCCTTCTTCCATTAGTCCTAGGCTGCCAGCTACTCCACTCAATGACATTCAGATGCATGCGACTACATTGAATCACAAACGGTAGCATTTGATGCAATATGACAACTCTTATAACCCCTCTACAAGTTAACAAGCTACCATCATTGATAAAATCCAATCTCACACTTCACTTTAGTCCCATTCTCTCACTTTTGCATAGCTTGGAAGTTCCCTACATACTACAAAAAATCTATATAAAGATCAATTCTCTATCCTTCAATTCCACAAACTCCTTCTATGCCTCTCCATGCCTCTACTCCAAAATTAACTCCATCCTCTTCCACCGAAGGGCACAAACTTCGAAGATCTACTCACATAGCAGCAATGTCTTCAACATTAAGCAATACTTCCCCTACGGCTCTCATTGTTACCACTCTATGGCCTCCATCTCTAGCTTCTCCATCAATGCCCATTACTCTATTCAGTACTTCTGACTCTGACACTGAAGAGATACAATCATATCAACTCTTTACTTCAAAAACTTACATGAACTTCATCTTCAAGCTAATATTGCCCTTGGACAAGCTCGAGATTTGCCTCCAATCACTATTACTGAACCCCTAATCAGCCCTTCTGTCACTCAAGCACTTCAAAGTCTTGAAGCCTCTCAATGGCAAGTTGCAATGCTCGATGAATACAAAGCTCTTCTTCACAACAACACCTAGAAATTGGTACATCTTCCTCCTAGAGAATCTACAATAAGCTGCAAATGGGTACTTCACAAAAAGCTCAAACTAGATGGCTCCATCGACATGTACAAAGCTTGACTTGTAGCTTGTGGTTTCAAAGAAATTGAAGGCCTCCATTATGGAAGTACATTCTCTCCTATACTTTCTTTATCCTCCTTACGGGTATTACTCTCCATGGTAGCTCATTTTAAATTGATTATTCACCATATTAATGTCAAAACTGCCTTCTTACATGGTCACTTAGAAGAAAAAATATATATGTCTCAACCACCAAACTTTGTTGATCCAAAATTTCCTACACATGTTTGTCTACTGCATAAAGCTCTTTATGGCCTAAAACAGGCACCAAGGCAATGATACATACATATTCATTCTCACTTATTACACCATGGCTTTTGGTGGCTAGAAATAGATCACAACATTTATACTCTTATTCAGAGAAACACTGTCATTATCTTAGGCCTCTATGTTGATGACATTCCTATTCTTGCCAACTCTCCTCATGCAATGTCCAAAGCGAGATCTATCACATTTCATAGTTTGCTATAACGAACTATGGTCCTTTGCATTACTGTCTTGGCATTGAAATTGAACATTCACCCACATCCATCAAAATGCATCAACATACATACATTATGTCTATTCTCTCTTGTTATTCCATGCTAAAATGTAGTCCCATGGTCACTCCACTTGCCCAAAATCTCCAATTGAATCCATCCTCATCCCATTCTCTTTCAATTGATATGGAAGCACTTGGATATCTTTGATATCTAATTACGTGTACGCGTCTAGATTTGTCTTATGCAAGACACATCCTCTCCAAATCCATGCATCAACACACTTATGAACATTGGAAGCAGCTCAAATGGGTCTTACGATATCTAAAGGCAACATCAAATGTGGGGATTTGTTTTACAAAAGACATCAATGATTTTCTTTTATGAGCATATTCCAATGGAGATTGGGGTGGTGACCTTGCTACCCAAAGATCTCTCACTGGTTTTATCATTACTCTAGCAGGAGATCCCATCTCTCAGAGTACCAAACAGCAACACTATGTAGCACTTTCTACTACTGAAACCGAAAATGTGGCATGTAGCATCGCCGCCCAGGAAATAATTTATCTCAAGAAACTCTTGGAAGACATCAGTTTTGGGTATCAGCCTCAGCAAATCCCAATCTTCATTGATAATAAAGCATCTATCTCTGTCATTCAAGGCCCAAAATTAAGTATTAAACTCTGCCATATTGATATGAGATATCATTTTGTACATGAATTAGTTCAAAATTCCCATATCATCCTTCAATATGTACCATCATGTGATAATGCTGTTGATTTCCTCACCAAATTAGTTCCTCACTTGAAGCACAAAATTGCCATGCAAATCCTTTGCATGATCTGATTGGGAGGGGAAACCATTCTAGTTGAATTGATAAATTGAATGTAATATTTTATTTCGCTATAGATACCTATGGAATCCTTTTTAGGGGGGGTTAAAATAAAGTTATGGATAAGGATAAAAGTTTGGATAAGATAAGAACAAGTCAGTATGTGGACAAAAGGATCTCATAGATATCCACTTTGTAAATATCTCAGATATTTAGAGATGAAGCTCACCTACCTCATTTAATGTACCATGTATATATACAACTACTAGCAATGAAATGTTCAACTGTAATTCACTCCTTTTTCTATATTGTCTCTATCTCTTTCTCTTATTGTGCACATTATTCTCTTATCTACAAGTTTCTGGTTTTCACTACAGATTACTCTCTTTATGTTAGGCATTTTGATGATGGTATGGTGATTGTGGTCATCTATGTTCATTCTCTCTCATCATAACATGCGTTTTTGAGGGGAAAGAGATTTTAGATGTAAAGCACGACTTACATAGGGAGTTTGACATTAAGGACCTTGGACTGGTGAGATACTTCTTAGGCATTGAAGTGATAGAAAAACCACATGAAATTTGGTTGGTTCAAAGCCAATACTCTTTGGAGATGTTGAAAAAGTATGGGATGATTGCATGTAAGCTGGTTGATATACATATGGAGCAAAATGTGAAGATGGTTGGATAGTATGTTGAAGACATTTCTAGGTCTAGAAAGATGGTTGGTAGTGAAGATGGTTAATGATGGATAGTATATTGAAGACATTACTATGTCTAGAAAGATGGTTAGTAGTTTGATATACTTGATGATAACAAAATGAGACTTGAGCTAAGCACTTGGAAGTCAATTTATGAAAAAGCAATACAAAATAGTAAGAAGAGTATTGCCATATGTAAAGAAGATAGTGAGTTATATGACTTTCTTATTTGAATATTAAAAAAATAATTAATTTCTTATTTGAGAGTGCACTATGAACAAACATGTTTTCAATAAATCTATGGTAGGTGCTTAGGTTTTTCCCTTTGTATAACTAGTACTATGATTCCTTGATTTAAATGTTTATTGGTCCGTGGCTTCATGATTTGATACCCCAATTGAGTTTGTCACTCCTCGTGTTTTATGTTTTATGTAGTTTTCCTTTTAGTTTGTGTTTTTAGCTCTTGACTTTTTTGAGTTTCTTGGTTGAATGTGTGTGTGCATGTGGTGCAATGATGTGGATATTTTCTATGAATTGTGTGCCTATTGTAAGGTCCAAAGTGTGTGAATGAGTCTCTATGCATTAACTTAATTTCAATGGATAATGTGCATGGTTAGCAAAAAAGTATACTAGGTCAAATGTGTACACTGAATTATTACAGATGGTCTAGTGTATGTACACTTTGTGTGTGATGTGTGATGGTTAAGAACACTTGTATGTGATAAGTGTGTAGAAAAGTGTATGTACTCATATGTGCATTCTGTGCTAGTGCATGTGCATGGATGCATTATGCACTAGGTGACCAAGATGTTTATTTATGCAATGATCCACATGCAACTATGGTATAAGAACTCCCGAGAACGGTCTAAGGTGGAGTGCATTGAGTGCATATAAATAGATGTGGTGCATTATGCATTGTGCACTAGTCTGTGTGCACGTGCGTATCATGCACTGTGCATTGTGCACTGAGGTGATGTATTAATATACTAGGATGTAGTGGGGTATGGACAGAAAAAGGAATGTGGATATGCATTAAGTGGGTGGGATGTGAGGTGTACATGTTCTTGTATGAAAATGTGTGAAGGTAGGCCTCCTACATCAAGAAATAAACACAAAATCAAAGCAGAAGCATGCAAAAACTATGTACATGGTTGCACCATTGATCTCACAACTTGAAAGAAACCACAAATCTCTCTCTTAATAACGAATAGACTCATCATCGTCATCATCTTCATTAGGCATATCCATCACCATTGCACAAAAGGAAAGAAGGAGAGAAAAATCTTTGCACAAAAGAGAGAGGAGAGAGAAACTTTGGCACCACACAAAAGAGAACATGTGAGTGTTGAAAGAAAGGGGAGAAAGAGATACATAATCAACCATGCACTCCACTTCATATTTTCTCCAATAGACATAGAACCCTTCATATTATTATTATTTATGTAATTTTTGATACATTTGAATTTTATATGATTTCTTTCTAGCTCTTTACAAATGAAAACATGTACACTTTTATATAAACCATTTTTTTGATGGAGGTGGTCATATCATGTAGGGTCTCATTTACATGATTTTGAAACAATGTGAGTATTAATCTCTTTACAAAAAGTGACATGTGATCTATGCATGGGTATTTTAATGCATTGTTTTTGTGCTT
The DNA here is from genome assembly GCF_053477565.2 of Lygodium microphyllum. Classification (NCBI taxonomy): domain Eukaryota; kingdom Viridiplantae; phylum Streptophyta; class Polypodiopsida; order Schizaeales; family Lygodiaceae; genus Lygodium; species Lygodium microphyllum. The sequence goes on along the minus strand of NC_141156.1, from coordinate 17,642,412 downwards.
CTTTTGGTGCCATCATTTTCTCCCACACTCAAACATGAAGCATCCTTATGAACCAAGTTGAAGAAGGACCATTGCTATAGAAACTTGCAAAATTGTTAGAAAGATGATTATGCCTAGCCATGGTAGGGTATAGGGGCTCCAAAACCACGAATGCTAGAGTAAGAAACTCCCACCTCCATCACACTCCCACATGGAAAAAATTACATAGTTCAGCCTACCACATGGATCATGAACACAACTCCTCCCCACAATAGAGGAAGAAAGATGATTCCATTTATTGTGTGACCTTGAGTTTTGATATAAGATATGCTACTATAGCATGTGTTTTAAGCCATGTTTAAAAGACCAATGTGGAAGTGTTGTGTCCACAAAGATCAATAAGAAAAACAAGTTGGTGCCACATGAGCAATTATTGGTGTTGATAAGAAGGTAGACGGAAAACAATGGTGAGTAGGTGAGTCCAATGAGGGAGTGATGTAGGAAAAGAAGTAGGAAAGAATGGAATTGGTAGAGAAGGATGAGACTAGGGGAGGGAACTAGGTGTATTAGAGGGGCAAAGAGGGAGAGATAAAGTATAGGAAACAAATTTTAGATAATATGTTTTTTTAATGGTTTATTTTGAGTTTTTTTCCCTTTGGAGGATTGAGGTAGATAGGATGCATGGAGGGATATAACATATCCTCAAGGATTAGTTATAGGGGCACTTAAGGGAGGGGTAAAACAAAGCACATGATAGATGTTTTAAATTATATTGTCTTAAAATATTTAAACTAGTATATTTAGGAGGGTTTATTCCTCATGCTCGTTTGTCTATACTTTGAGGATGATGGGAGGAAGACAAGATTAGGATAGGGTAGGGAGGCACCATTGAAGAAGGATCAATGGTGCTTCTCGAGGATGGATGAATGTGTAACAAGCGGGATACACACCGGCTAGGGTTTAGACACCCTGTCACACTGATTGGGGTATTTAAGGTGTAAGAGCCCCAGATTAGGGCAACCTGTTATTATTGAGATCATACTCTTCACCTTCATCTCCAGCTTCCATGGCTTCCTCCTCCCTTTTCTCCTCACTTCTCTCTTCTTCTAGTCTTCTTCCTTCTTCTTCTTGTTCTCTTTCTCTCTCCTCAGCTCTTCTTCTCTCCCCTCTTAGCTTCTTTCATTACAAGTGGTATCAGAGCTTCAAGCTTTGGTCCTTTTCCTCTTTCCCCTTTCTCCCTTTTGAAATCCCAAAAACCCTAGTTACTCAGCTTACAAGTACAGGTACTGCAAGAAGGACTGCAGTTAACTTCAGTGTTTTGGAGCAAGCAAGAGCTATGGTTGGAGACTAAGACATATCCGAAGGTAAAACGGTTAAAATAGTAGGTCGTCACTTCTTTTCATGCAAATTTTAAGGGTTCCAAGCCAAGTTTAGAGTCCCAGGAGTTGGAAGAGGGCAAAACCTCAATCACTTTTTTCCCCAGTCCTCTTTCTCTCTCTTCTCTTGCAAGCTACCATGGCTACTAGCCCAAAGAAACCCCAAGATCTAACCTCAAGGTGCTCCCCGACATCAACCAGCCCCCCGGGACTCCTTCCTTGACCCCCCAAGCTACTGATCAAGTAGTGGACTGGGGGGATTTGTTGCCCAAAAGGCTTGCAAGACAGCCCCGTAATTTTCAGCGCATTTTGTGCTGGCTATCCTGCCTCTCCCCAGCCTTCCTACCACTCCTCCACTGCTACCTAGCCACTCCCTGCCACTCCTAGGCATTGATTCAGCTGATCTTCCTCTTTCCCCTTGGCATTTTTGGTCTTGGGATTCAACCTTCATGATGGACAGCAGCTGGACTATTTGATACAATTTGGGGCAGCCATGGATTCTTCAAGCTAAAGCCATCCCTGACCTTGAGAGTTCATACCCCACAAGCCCTTCAGCCCGTGAGTGATTCCTCTTGCCCGGATGAAGACAGTGAGTTCAGCACGCATGGGAGCTTTGCGGATAGCCATGAAAGCTTCACTTGAAGCTTCCCATTCTTGAAGCTTGAGCTCGGGGATAAGCATGGGAGCCTTCTTCATCAGCAATAGCACTCAAATGCTGAAGTACTCTTCCACGGATGCCCAACCAACAATCAAACTTGATCAAGGGAGAAAGTGGCATTGCAATGATTCATGTTTCAATGGTCTTCCCAAGCACTAAAGAGGTATGCCATTCTGATCTTAATCTCTCAATTTAGCCACTTGCTAAGCTTAATCCATTGTTGGAGAGATTCAAGATTGCATAGGTTTAATAGTTCCATCCTCTTCGTGTGCAAGCATCATACTTCTTCCTGAAATTCATTGTAATGGCTGACATTAACCCCCTACCTTTTCTTGTGATCTTGAATGAATAATAGCAATTGTAAATTGGGTAAGTAGCAGCCAGTGAGTCATTGGACTACCAAGGTAACCCCTACCCCAACCTTTATCATTCCTTGCATCTCATGAAACGGACCAATGTCTCCTTTCCAATGCATCTCATGCTGATTGCTTATTAAAAATGTATGCCATATATACTCCGGCTGAGGAAAAAGGTCGATGCAAAGCGAGGTGGTAAGACAAAAGAGAGGTGACCCTCCCTTACCACTTAAGACTCTGAAGGGGTGCACAAACCGGCTTGGGGGAAACTTGAAGTACATGCACTCATGTATGACACTTGAAGTACATGCACTCAAAGGAGATGTATGGCAGTGAATGTACTTATGCATTAATGACAGAGTTGATGGGTATGCAATGATGCTCAAGATTATGTTTAGTAGCTCAAGATGCTATTGATGTGGTAGATCAAGCCCTTGAACTATGATCTATCCATGTAAGACATTGGTACTAAGGGACATGCAGTGTTTTGGTCACAGTCCTGCAAAACTGTCACAAAGATCCCATTGCACAAAATTTTGTCTTGAATCAGGGGGTGAACCATATAGCTCATCTCAAAGAGGGCTTTGTTCCCTTTGGTTTGAATAAAAAAACTCCCCAATCGAAGCTACGGTGTGAAAGTTATGCCCATTTTTGTGCACTAGGGTCACTATGGACAGCATGCAGACCGCTCCAGGACAGGCAGTGTAAACCCCTTACAAAAAATTCTTATCAATTTCTTTCATGAAGGTTAATAGATCATCTCAAAGAGGTCATTGTCCCCTACGAGTTGAGCCTAAAATCTCATCAATCGGAGTTTCCTATAAAGAGTTACGCCCCTTTTACTAACAGCAGGTCCTGTGGACTACATTCAGATGGCTGGCCAGTAAGGCAAAAGCAAGGCCCAAGAGGAACTCCAGAGGAAGATTAGAGACTCTCGGACCTCCATGAAATGAGGAACCAAGCTCAATGCAAGATTACCATGGTGACATACAGGAGGAAATCCCTGAAACGGACCTGTATACCCTTCTCAATCACACCCTCTGCCAACATGAGCTCCATCATATGGAATGCCACAATGATATGGTCACCAACCACCGCCAAATGATGTCCAAGTTTGATGAAGCGATCGAGCACATGGCTATCTCAAACTCAAAGAATCAATAGACCTTGGAATAACTCACTGCTCTTATTGCTCAGTTAGCGACCGTTTCATCCCAAGAGAAGATTAATGACTCTAGACATGAGTCTAGATGTCCTCCACATTAGGAACAGTTGCATGGCCCATAGGGTATACTTGGTGCTAAGGGAATTTCCCCTTCTACCTATGAGATCGGGGAACCCTCTTATACACATGATGAGCCCCTATTGAATTCCCCCATCCACCATGCCGGCAACATTCACTTGAGGCCTTCTCCCACCTTGGGTCAAATTTCACCCGCTCTACCTAGGAGCCCCCATGCACCCCATATGAATAAGCCCCATCAAGGAAAATATGGTACAAATGGCCAGCCTGGCACGCATGGACAGCATGGTTATAATGGACAACATGGGCTTAATGCACCACAAGGGATGTATGGACAACAGGGCATGTATGGCCAACACGGGCTGCATGGACATCAAGGATTTCATGGGTAGCATGGCCCCTATGATCTGCATGACAAGGCCATCCTAACAAAGCACAATGGGCAATCCCCCTCACCATCTGACATGGAAGAATGGACATCCAAGTTGGAGTCCTACTTCAATATCTACCCCCGTACTGATGATCAGAAAATACTTTTTGCTTCTCTCCATTTAAAGGGTTTTGCCCACACTTAGTGGCTCTATATCGATCGGGAGAATCAATAGTTCATTGATTGGGAAGATTTCAAAATGCATATGGTCCAAGTTTTTGTGTCCCCTATGGAAAAAGAACAGTTGGCAAGACGATGGTACACTCTTGACCAACGTAATCTCACTGTACGTGACTACACAAATCAGTTCATGAACTTGACCATGTATGTGGAAAGCATTAGTGATGATGCTAAATTGCACAAGTACATCTATGGGCTGGAACCGAGTCTATCGGCTAATGTCATGGCCCAAAAACCTACTACACTATTTGATGCAATCGAATTAGCTGAGAGATATGCAAGAAAGTACCGTAAGACTGAGCATTTTTAGCAAGGTGTTGGACCTCCCCGCATCCCTTCACAATCAACCCCATATGGAGGTGGTTTTTGAGGCACTTCTATGCCTAATAACAGCCCTAAAATACCCACTTACCCCGCCTTCCATGATGAAAGAAAAATGGGCACTTTTGGGATAGTATCGAGCTCTACTGCTGAAAATAAACAATCCACTGCATCACCTTCCCATGGATCCAGTAGTCAATGGTTCATCTCCCTAGATGTTGTGAAGGAACGAAAAGAAAAGGGCCTATGCTTTAAGTGTGGAGATAAGTACACTATTGATCATGCCTCCAAATGCCCGTACAAGACAGCTAAGGTTAAAGTTCATAGCATGTATGTCATGAAAGATTGGCACAATGAGGAGGATGACCTGGCCATTGACCAGGCTGAGCCCATGGAGGATGTTGATCATGAGCCGTTCTATGACCCAAAGGATGGGTTTCCCTTTGACCTAGGCTGTGCTCCCTCATAGATACTTGATTTAACATCCCACCCACCTCCCACTTCTCTTTGCTCGATCTCCTTGGATGCTTGGACAGGTTCCCGCAACCCCAGTACCCTTCGCATTCAAGGAAGTATCAATGGAAAGCATGTTTTTATCCTTGTGGATAGTGGAAGCACTCACAGTTTTGTCAATAAATTAGCCATTGATCGGTTGAAATGTACCCCTATGGCATTACACCACCCCTTGAAGGTCCAAGTAGCAAATGGAGAAGAAGAAATCATCACACATGTATGTCCCACAATTCCCTTATGCCTGGCTGAAGATTATGTGGCATTGGTTGATCTGATTGCCCTAGATATGGGCTCCATTGATGTTTTCATGGGTTGTGATTGACTGAAACAATTGGGGAAAATTGCTAGGGACTTCTCTCAGCTTTACATGGAGTTTATGATGCATGGACAACCTATCCACCTAGAGGGCGTTCGAGATCATGCTGATTTTCAGCTCATTACAGCAAAGCAACTCAAACGGGAGTTTAAGAAATACTCACAAAGCTTTGTTTTGCAATTAAATAGGGACACTTCTAATCAGCCCTCCACAATATCTCATGACTCTACCTTGCAGGCCTTACTTGAGGAATACAATGACTTATTTCAGATGCCTACATCCCTCCCTCCCAAGAGACAAGTGGACCACCCACTTGACCTAGAGCCCCATTCCAAGCCAGTGAACAAACCCCCCTATAGACTCTCCAAGTGTGAGCATGAAGAGGTTGCAAAGAAAATCAAGGAGTTGTTGGAGATGGGTTTCATTGAACCGAGTTCTTCCCCCTATGCATCCCCTATCCTCTTAGTAAAAAAGAAAGATGGCTCCTTTCGCATGTGCATTGACTATAGAGATTTGAACAAAATTATAGTGAAGAACCGCTACCCCATACCATGGATTGATGATTTGCTGGATGAGTTAAAAGGGGCATGCTTTTTCACTAAGATTGACTTGCGCTATGGCTACCATCAGATTCGTATGCGGATAGGAGATGAGGTCAAAACGGCCTTCAAGACTGATCGTGGACTTTACCATTTTCTTGTGATGCCTTTTGGGTTGACTAACACCCCTGCCACCTTTCAAAGCCTCATGAACAAAATCCTACAGCCCTTTTTGTTCAAGTTCGTGCTTGTTTTCTTTGATGACATCCTCATTTACAGCAAGTCATCTATGGAGCACTTGACACACGTTCGAAGGGTGTTTATTGAGAGAGCATCAACTCTTTGCTAAGGAGATCAAATGCATATTCATGCAGACATCTGTGGAGTACTTGGGACACATTGTGAGCAAAAATGGTATACAGGTTGACCTGAAAAAGGTGCAATGTGTTAAAGATTGGACCCCTCCTTCCACCACCACTTCTTTGCATGGCTTCCTTGGTCTCTCTTCGTTCTACAAACACTTCATTAAGCACTATGCCACCATTGCATCACCTTTGACTGATCGCTTAAAAAAAGAGTAATTCTTTTGGGATGCCGTTGCCGATTATAGCTTCAAACAGTTAAAGGACATGCTTACTTCAGTCCCCATCCTTGTTTGTCCTGACTTCTCTAAGATATTTACCATTCATTGTGATGCCAATGGCCGAGGTATTGGTGTAGTATTGTTGCAAGAGCATGGTGTGATTGCATTTGAAAGCTGCAAGCTTGATGAGAAGGAGATGGAAATGAATGTATATGACCAAGAGATGTTCGCCATCCTCCATGCCATCAAGAAATGGCACCACTATTTGTATGGCAGCCACTTCCAAGTGAAAAGCGATCATCGAGTCCTCCAATACTTCTTGACTCAGTCTACTTTGACTCCTAAGCAAAGGCGATGGGTGGCAACCTTACAAAACTATGACTTTGACATTTCACACGCACGGGGCAAGGATAATATTGTGACTGATTCTCTCCCTCGAATGTGAGCATGCAGAGTGTCCTCTATCTCAGAATTGCATAGTGATTGGGTTGAAGAGCTCCAAGAGGCTGACTTGTTAGATGATCGTTTCAGCCACACATTTCTGAAATTACAGCATTGGGTTATGGCTGAAAACTCCCAATATCAGCTCAAGCATGGCCTTATTTGGTCCCATGACAAGATTGTCATCCCACACACTTCCCCCTTCATGCAGAAGATCATGGAAGAAATGCATTCTTGCCCCACTTCCGGTCACTTGGGTGTTTTCAAAACATAGGACAGGATTGCCAAGAGGTTTCATTGGAAAGGCTTATGGAGGGACGTCAAGGACTTTATGACCAAATGTGTTCCGTGCCAACATAACAAGGATAGTACACTCAGGCCCACTGGCCTTTTGTAGCCTCTCCCTATCCTTGAAGGGAAATTGACTCACATCACAATGGAATTTATCACTGGCCTTCTTGCGACTAAGAAAGGGTGGAACAGTATCTATGTGGTAGTTGATCGCCTCATCAAAGCTGCCTACTTTATCCCCACTAAGATCCAATATACTGCCTCTTAGGTGGCCACTCAGTTTATGGAAAATGTCTTCAAGCTGCATGGCTTACCACAAGTCATAGTACATGATCAGGATGCAAAGTTTATGAGCAACTTCTGGCAGACAATTTTCACCTCCATGGGGACCAAGCTTACTCCATCCACTGCGTACCACCCTCAAACTGATGGCCAAACTAAGAGAGTGAACAAATGGCTTGAGACATATTTGAGGCACTTTTGCCATGATGTACATCATAGTTGGGATATGTGGCTTCATTTGGCTAAGTTTGCATATAATAACCCCACACACTCTAGCATTGGAGTTTCCCCTTTTGAGGCCTTATACAGGTATAAGGTTCCCCTTCCTACAGTCTTGTTTACCGATAAGATCAACCCTCAGAGTCGAGTTGAATTGGATCACATGCAAGATTTACTTCAGCAATGAAAAATGAATCTTCAGAAGGGCCAAACACACATGAAACTCTATGCTGATGAAAAACTAAGGCACTTGGAATGCCAAGAGGGAGAATTGGTCCTTTTGAAAGTACCTAAGCCCCACTACTCAACTTTCAAAGAGGGCAGTAGAAACAAGCTAGCCCATCGCTTCTATGGTCCATACCAAATCCTAAAGAGAGTTGGCGACTTGGCATATCGCTTAGAACTCCCCCCTACCACCAAAAACCATAATGTGTTTCATGTCAGTCAGCTGAAACCCTTTGTAGGCTCCTCAGTGGACTATGTGGAAGAACTTCCCCCCATAGATGAAGAGGGCATCACTCAATATGTCCCTGAAGTAATCATTGGGCAACGAGATAAGCACTTATGATCCCGATCCATCAAAGAATACCTCATCAAATGGCAAGGCCTACCCTTGGAAGAATCCTCTTGGTGCCCAGCAACCATCCTTAATGAATTTCCCTACCTCCGTGAACCCCAACGACTGGAAGACTAGCCCGTCATGCCCCAAATTGCCCACCCTCTGCCTGCAGGCTGCACACTGTTTTAGAACATTTTTGTACTTACTCAAATCACATGCATGTGCATTCTACATAGCGTGAAAGTAATCGTCATAAGCTTCATTTTGACATATGGTGCGCCCTATTTGGAGCAGCCTATCAAAAGTTATGTGAGCAGTTTACTTCAGCTGACCGGTTCCGAACTGCATGCTGTCCCTAGTCTCTCCACACCTAATTTTCATTATCAAAGGGCTCCGAGTAGTAATCTGCAACCCTCCCTTAGCCCACCCATCACTCCCCTCTATTTCTCCTTGTTTTTGAGGGCAAAAACCTTTCGAGTGGGGATGGATTGTAACAAGCGGGATACAAACCGACTAGGGTTTAGACACCCCGTCACACTAACTGAGGTATTCAAGGTGTAAGAGCCCCAGATTAGGGCAACCGGTTATTATTGAGATCATACTGTTCACCTTCATCTCTAGCTTCCGTGGCTTCCTCCTCCCTTTTCTCCTCCCTTCTCTCTTTCTCTCTCTTCTTCTAGTCTTCTTCCTTCTTCTTCTTGTTCTCTTTCTCTCTCCTCAGCTCTTCTTCTCTCCCCTCTCAACTTCTTTCATTACAAAATGGACGAGGAATGAGGAGGCAGTTAGGTTGAATAAGAGAAAATATATAGATAACATTGTGGTTGATGTTGTTGTTGAGGAAATGGTGATCAATGTAAGGAAGGGGCTAAGCAATGATGAAATGGTGATGTTGTATTATTATTATTATTATTCTTCTTCTTCTTCTTCTTCGTGTTGATCCATTCTTTGAAAGTCATGGGCTCTATATTTTCTCTAGCATAAGTTAATATGTTGTGTTTTCTACTTATAGCATTGTATCAAATGGGGTATTCTCTTCATGTAGGTGTAGAACCTTTTCTATTGATTCCTTGCTATAAGGATACAAAGCCATATCTATGGATAATGATATTTTCTTACTATGATATACTTTTGTATGATGGGTCATATAACATATTGAATACACTCACATCAACAATGCTAGAATTTGTCAAGTCAAGGCTAGTTGGTGTTTTAGTTACATTAATCTTATTGTAAACATTGGAAAACTTTAAAGATTTATAAATATTTATTATTAATTTATAAATTTAATTTAACATATTAAAATATTAATGATTAAAACATAAATTTTAATAACTAACTTTATTAAATGTGAATTAACTAATCAATGTTATACATGTTTTATTACTTTGATTTGAACAAACCTATGAGTGTTATAAATGTTAATTATTATTTTCATTCAAAGTCCATAGGGCAAAGCATTTAATATTTTATTATAATTTTACTTAAAAATAATGGAAAATAGTTGTAACAAGTCTCGATTATTTAATAATTGTGGGGGAAAGTGCCATTCTTGTATGTGTTTGAGAAGGATTAATTTCTATGCTATATCATTCTACTTTGTCAAAATTTGCAAGGGCAAGTTCAAATAATAAAGTTGTGAAAGTAGAATATAAGCTTTGCAAAGTTTGCAAACTGCTAAAGACAACTTGTCATTTGGTACATAAAGCCTAGAAGCATGCCAATAAAGCAACCTATCATTTTAGATGTACAAGTGTTGTGCAATGCCATTGTGAAGTTGCAAGTTGTACATTGCCTTGCTAAAGGAAAAGGAGTACACTCACCATTAATTAAAAATATTAAAAACAATAACTATTGACTAAAATGTTAGATGTTAAGCTATCTTATTGATACCATAGTAAACATTAGTTAGCTTTAAAGCTTTGCGAATGTTAATTATTGATTTGTAAATTTTAACTAATAACTTTGTTAGGCATTAACTAAGTAATTAGTGCTATAAATGCTAGCTATTACATGTTAGAGGTTAACTAACTTAATCAATGTTATAAATGCTAGCTATTACTTTCACTTAAGTTTATTATAGCCAGTGGGTTTAATATTACTATTTTGTCACGCATATCACATTGTAGCATTGTAAGAGTATAGTAGTAAACATAAGCATACAACCATGCCACTTAAAAACCATAACAAACAACTGGCATAAGTATCTTACTCTTTCATAGGGGGCAAAGTGCCATTCCCTCATATGCATTTCAAAAGAATATGTTGTATAGTGTACTATTCTACTCTATTCAATATTGCAAATGCAATTTTTAAAAACTATAGTTTTGGTAATACATTCTAAACTTTGGCAAAGTTCCTTCTATAAGACTCAACTTGTCATTTAGTAGAGTCATGCCTAGATATACGATTCAAACCAACTTGTCATTTTACATGTATGAGTGCTGGTGGGCAATGCCACTTTGAACTTACAAGTTGTACAATGCCTTAAAAAGGAAAAGGAACATGTTCATAATTAATTTTCAAACTTTATAAACACTAATTTTTGACTTAAATGTTGGCTGTTAGCTAGCTTATTGATATTATAGTTAGCATTGGCTCAATTATAAGTTTTGTAAACATTGTAAATTTATAGATTATAATTACTAATTTCATCATTAGATATTAACTAACTTATTAGTGTTATAAATGTTATTTTTTTCTCATTATATGTAGCTAACTTATTAGGATTACAAACATTAATTATTAGGAACACACACACACACACAACCCAATTACTTATTACAATTGTTACTTCACACACAAATACTCACTAAAATATCGGAAGCACAATTTGTTTAGTGCATATGATAACATAGATGCATACAACTATTAATGCATACTCAAGAAAATTAGGTTGATATAAATGTATGCTAGCTTAAAAGGTCAAATTCTAATTTTAACACATGCAGGTGACAAAATCCTCATAGGTTGTCATATTACATGCATTTATAACTATACTTGCTCCCTAGAAATGCACTCAAATGCTACATTTACAAAATATTTTTTTGCATTGCTTGCCTTTTTTAAAATGAAAAAAGGCATATTAATTATAGAATTTCAATCATATCACATGCTTTTCTAAAACACACAAATGCTTATAAATTTCAAAATTACAACCATGTTTTCTAAACACAAAATAATACTCAAAAGTAAGGAAAAGTTCTTATGCAAAGAGTGAGGTTAAGCTAAAAATGTAAAAACTGTTTACATACATTTCAATATCACAAATTATGAGAGACATTGTGTCTATGTATTAGGAAATCTTAGTGTTAAAGAATAACCAAGCCTCCATGAATTTCATTTTTGCTAGATAGAAAGTGGCTTTTCTTTTTGTTCTCAAGGAGCTTTGAGTTTGCAAATATCTAACCAAAGAGAGGATAGAGTGGATGTCTCCTAACACAACACTTTGTTCTCCATCCCTGTATAGCTTGCAGTCCCCTTGTCACCATCCTTCTAACATAATCCTTGGCTAATTTGTTGCCTTGCATTACTACACTACTACTTCTAGAGTTGATGACCTCTTTTCGCTACCTTCCATGAATGCTATTTCAAGCTACCACATAGGCCACCCTACGCTTGACAATTAAATAGAAAAGATATATGTTTTATTTAAAAATAATTCACAAATATGGATATTTATAGATAGGCCTTGAATGCACATGATATAGAGAATATACATATAGTGAACCCCCTAAGAGTAAGTCTCTAATAATAATACTAGAGGATGGTCATCATATAAAGGTTGTAGTGTGGGAGTTCATCTAGGTGAATGCCAAGAAAATAAATTAATAATTTTTAACCACAAGGAAGAGGAATATAAAACACAAGAGCTAAAGGTGTCAAAACATGGTCATCATAAAGGTTGTAGTGTGGGAGTTCATCTAGGTGAATGCCAAGAAAATAAATGAACTCTAATTTTTAACCACAAGGAAGAGGAAGATAAAACACAAGAGCTAAAGGTGCCAAAACAGTGGAGGTGGATGGCATCAACAACAATTTCACATATTGATAGATTTTTAAACTATAGAAAACAATGATAGTTGGCTAGGAAATGCCTAGAGAAAAAAAATGCAACTACTACTATAGCTATATGGAAGGACACATGATATCTTGATTTTGGTATTTTGATCCCAAATGGCTAGCCATGATGAGTAGTTCAATGATATTTAAAAGATTGATGTACTTGGTTATGTTGAGCTAGGTGATAAGTCATGACATCATCCTATTGCATATGCTAGAAGGTCCCTTATGCATGGGAAGTGGGGAGGAAGATAATTCAAATGCATTGTTGCATGCACTAAGAATTACAAAGAATTTGTCATCATTTGGGGAATGGTAGATCATGAGATATAAGTTAGATGTAATCTAAATTGTGCATTAAATATTTTTTCTCTAATAATCATCACTTGATTATAAAGGGAAACAAGCATGGCAAGATGTTTGGATGTTCACATGGATATAATAAATGGGGCAAGTTTGTGTAGCATGAATCAAGGGGAATAATATTTTTTAAGTATCCATCTCTACAAAACAAAAATATAGGCTAAAATCAATTGGAATTGATTCATTCAAACAAATGGGGACCTATAAAAGAGACTTTTTTATTGCTAGCAAACATTATATTTTACATCCATTGTTGATATAATTGGTTGTAAGTATCGCTCCTTGATATGCCATATGGAGGATTAACAAACAAGACATGTGCCTCTTATCTCATGAGATAGATGTGGAAAGGCTGGAGACATGTACCTCTTGTCTCATGAGGTACATATGGAAAGGTTGGAGACATGTGCCCAAGCTCATTAAAGTTGAAGTGAACCTTATAGGGTTGAATCATTTGGGCCAATAAATTCTACCTCTTTGTCATTGTAGCATATCTATTGGCTCATTGTTTTTTATGTCTATTATTGTGGTAGATTGAGACTAACATGCTTCTATTGTTGATTGGGCCTTTTGATCACATTTCTGTGGGCGTATTGGTGTGAGGCTCCATAAATTCAACTAATCTAGTACTTGAACATTATTGATTAAGTGGAGCTACCATCAATCTAGGTTGCATCACCTTCTTTTCCTTTAGCGCATAAACACCACAAAGCCCCCTTTTTGTAGGACTCATCAAATGTTGTACGAAGATTTTGATCCTTCATATTGCAAGTTTTCAACCTCGTCATATGCCATGGGCTTTTTAGCAAGCACCTTTCTCCTAACCAAGTGCCTACACCAAATAGCCTCACTTTATCACCTTGAGTTGTGGAGTTATTTCTACCACTACCATGCTCGATGAAGTTGAGGCACAAATTCATCTATCCCAACACGTGTTGAAATAATCTCCCAAAGGTTTTGGATGGCTTCACTAGTCTTGGTTAAAGAGACTTCAAGTATATATAAAAGTCCTCTAGTTTGATTGAATTCCTGAACTTCAATAATAACTCTTTCTTGTAAGCAAGCCAACTTCTCTTCATAGAGACCATTAGCTTCTCAAACTATTTGGGTGCATCATCAATGATACATGTTCAAATAAATGTGATTTCTCTATATTCTAGTCCTAATTCTTTATAATGTAGTCCTAGAAAACTTTTAGAAACTTTTGAGTATCTTATCTAGCTTTCATTGTGTACTCCTGGAGAGATGACATCTTTAAATACCTCCTCCAAAATCCTTTATTGTATTGCAAAACCTTCAAAAAGCCTCATCAACTGTTATTCTCATAGTACATCACTCCTTCATGATTGACACATCTAGTTGGACTTGCATACATGAACTTGAGAGGCCTTAATCTTTGACACTATAAGTAGCAACCTAGGAATTATTTTAGAATACCTTTCTATAAAAAATCTACCTTTGAATCCCTTGTTGAGGATATTGCTTCGTGACTATGTGCAAACTAAACAAGATTGACTATATGATCAACTAGTGGTATATGTTGCAAAACTAGAAAGTATAAAGAAAACCTACCATTGAGAAAACAAGAAAGAAACCTTAGTAAATATATAGGTATCACTCAAATTCATAACCACCAATTGCTAATGCACCAACAAAGAATGAAAGATGCTAAACCATGGAGAAAGTTGGATTACCTAAGTTAGCAAAATGCTCTCAACATTTATACTTGTAAGACCAATACAAGTGTTGAATTGCTGATTGCTATCATGAAAGTATCCTAACTCTTAGGCAAGGTGGACAACAAGAACATAGCCTTAATCAAATAATGAAAAGTGATCTTTTGTGATATCAACTAGTTGAAAATGATATTAAACTCATTGAGATGGTTGGACATAGAAGTCCCCTCCTCAATACAAAGATCAATAAGGTTTTTCAACCAATAAGCTTGAAAGGTAGTACTTTCCTTTTCATACAAGTCACATAGCTTCTTTCATACACCAAATGCACCACCTATGTATTTTGAGTTGACAAATGAAAGGTGTTGCCCTTATTAGCGTTGTGTTACCACTTCATCTTTGGCAAGGGTTAATTGTGCAAATGGAAGGGTAGGAAAATCCCCTTGCCTTGCTTCAATTGAGTGCAACCTATGATTATGGGGGTAGTGGGGTTCCCCTCTCCCAATCATATCTAGCTTTAATTGGGCACTTAGTGACCATGTTAATCTAAAGGTTTGTTAGGTTGACTTCCTTTAGTGATTATGCCATCTCATTTTGGTACCATGCCTTGAGATAACTTGCATTATTAACCTCACAAGTAAGGATATGAGCTATTTTTAATGTTGTTATTTTCCCCAAATAGTGTTCTAATGACAATCTTTATCATGAACCTAAGTAACCTTGCTTATTAGTATGTCAACCAAACTAATACATGGGTCAAGTTTCAACTAGCTTCAAGTTTGCTATCCAAATAAGCACCAAATTATTTAATGGGGATGGGCATTTTTTTCCTTATTTTTGGATGAGTAACAAACTAAATAATTGAGAGAAATCTCAAAATGCCCTAGGATGTCATGCGACACTTAGTCATTATCATTTTGTACTCAACCATTGGTTCTCATTCATTGTAGCTTGTAGAAAATAGGCAAATAGTCATTTTTTCCATTTCAATAATCTGTGCAAACTAGAATATAATAATGATTTGGTCAATCATTATTACCTAAAGGATTTATGTAAAGACTCAAAATGTTCACAGATAGCCAACATATTTTGTCCTATTGAGATAAGAAGACTAATCATGTTTTGTTTACAGAGCTGAGGTCAACCCTCACATAAATTTTGAAGCATGTGGATTGTTAACAATAAAACTTACACCATGTACATGTTTGCATGTGAGCACATGTAGGCACACACGCACACGCACGCACACACGCACGCACGCACACATGCACACACGCACACACGCACACGCACACGCACACGCACACGCACACGCACACGCACACGCACACGCACATGCACACACACACACACACACACACAAATTGAAAGGGGAAGTGTGAGAGTTTGGTTGCTTTCTATGGTTTATTTGTTGATAATGTTGCATAGAAAAGAGTGAAAACTTGTTATAAGAAGCAGAAAACCATATTAACTCGGTGAATGCTAATTATCTTGCTCAATAGAGACCAACTAGCACAATAGGACAAAAAATGCTTCACCTTCTGACTAGACTAGTATAGAACCCTAATAAAACCTTTGTAACTAATGCCAAGAACTCTCCATTTTAGCTAAAGTAATAATAGTTTTGAACTTGCATTAGTACATAGCTTTTTATACCCATGTTAGTACACACTTTTACAACAATAGCACACATCCTCTATACGTTTTTTTGTTTTCTTTTTTGTTAATTTTGATGGTTGATAAGTCCCCCAACCTTTATTACGGCATAACCTTACAAAAATGCTAATAAACATAGAGCCTAAGATGCTCATACATTGCAAAGTCTTAAATACATGGCATGCACGTTTCTTGTTATGGAAATATGTATTCTTCCACTTGTAAAAGTAAAATGCATGTCTTTTGAAACTTGTTTGAGGACATTTTTTCTTTCTTCTTGTAAAATTGTCATGATGCAAATGTTCATTGTTTCACTTGTAAAAGTAAGTTGCATGTCATGTGAAAGTGGTTTGAGAACACTTTATTTTTCTTCTTAAAGATGCTAAAGAAAGTACAATTAAGAGATTTTCTTAAAGATGCTAAAAGAAAGTACAATTCATAGACTTTCTTTGGTTTCTTTGCTCATTGGATAGTGTTACTGTCTATAGAAGTGTTGTAAGTGTCAATACCTTTATAGACAGTCAATGCTTTACATAAAAATCAAAACGTGGATGGTACAAATGCAATGTGTGATAATGAGGCCTTCATGCACATACTATATTAAAACTTATTAGCCTTTTAGCAATGGGAAAGAACATTTACATATAAAACTAACATTATGATATGTACTTTTATTGGGCACCATAGAATGTATTAATTTGAAAGCCCACTTTAATTGTATCCACAAACAGAGGTCTCTTTTAACATTAACATGAAATTCAAACCAATGGATTCAAACTATATTCTTGTTTATGTCCCATATACATAGATAAATATGTATAGACATATGAGCATTTGTGTGTAGGTGCATGTGCATGTGCACACATGCAACACAAGCGCACGTGCGCACACGCACGCGCATGCGCACACACCCATGCATGCATTAAAAAAGCTATGAAGTTCACATTAGCATCACAATAAGTTGATCATAGCTTATTGTTACCTATTGACATTGTATTCAAACGCATTGGGTCCATGGATCACTTCATATGGTCTCTTTTGCCACTTTAGAGTCCACCTACGAACATTATGGCTTGTCCACAATATTTCATGCAGCTTTTCAAGAAGTCTACTATCCACTAATGCCAAAGGTCATCAAGTAGAGCATTGGCAAAAATATTCATAGTAATTTGAGGAAAGAGAGCACTGACCTTAAGGATAATCTCAAGAAGTTTAGTCTTAATGATTTCACATATGGAACATAATAAGGTACCAGATTTCACCTCTACTCATATTGTGATTTGCTATTATTGGTCTACAACCTTTGTAAATCTTAGCAATTTATTATTTATATAGAATTAATTTTTGGCACAAGACTCCCTTTTTGTCATTGTTGATGTTTATTACTAGTTTGTGAAATAGTTTTGAAAATATTTTTACTTCCTCAAGTATGCATTATGGTAGCTCATTGCAAATTCTTATGTTAGTCTTTTACAACACCTTACACTATATTTTAATACACACTTATCCATAGAGATAGTAATAGATCATCAATATTATCTTGTAGAACCCAATCACATGGTTATATGCTTTTAAAGTAAAAACGAACATTTCAGTGCTCAATCTTGAAAAACATCCTAGGAAGTAATGGTGCATAGCTAGATTGAGATTGTCCTTGTAATATTTGCACTATATGAAAGAGCCAATTAAAGGGATTAGGGCCTTTGTTACACACACACACACACACACACACACACACACACACACACACACACACACACACACACACACACACACACACACACACACACACACACACACACACACACACACACACACACACACACACACACACACACACACACACACACACACACACACACACACACACACACACACACACACACACACACACACACACACACACACACACACACACACACACACACACACACACACACACACACACACACACACACACACACACACACACACACACACACACACACACACACACACACACACACACACACACACACACACACACACACACACACACACACACACACACACACACACACACACACACACACACACACACACACACACACACACACACACACACACACACACACACACACACACACACACACACACACACACACACACACACACACACACACACACACACACACACACACACACACACACAATATTTGCACTATATGAAAGAGCCAATTAAAGGGATTAGGGCCTTTGTTACACACACACACACACACACACACACACACACACACACACACACACACACACACACACACACACACACACACATACTTGCAAGCATGTGCATAGATACATGTTTGCACACTCTTGAAAATATCTCACCCTTTCACACTCTCAAGAATATGATCTAGAAGTGTCACATTGTTGTATAAAGCCTCAAAATGCCTACATATTCTCAATTGTACAACTGCTCTTCTTCATTTTTCTGTATTCAAGCTTTGGTTAGCTACCCTACTACTATAACATCATGAATTGTGGCAAGGTAAGGTAGTTCAATATTGGTGATTGGAATAGCAGTAGTACTATTTATGGCTGCAATGCAAGATAGATGACCAAGTTCTTATTAATAATCAACACATATGATTTTGTAGGTATCAAGTGATGCTCTCTCCTTACACTCTCATATATTTTTTCTTAATTAATTTGGATTTGTTCTATCTTAACATGTTGAACATATTGTCTCTTTGATCTTCTCAATCTATAGCATCTCAATCATGTTGTGCTTTTCTTTCAAGTTTTGCCTTATAAGAATTTTTGTTTTAACACACACCTGCATACATACCCACACATGCAGCCTCTCTCCCTCTCCCTCCCTCCCTCTCTCTCTTCCACCACCACAACCATCACTACTACTACTTAATTACTCTATCTCATATAACTAATTTTATTGCCCCCTAAATCTCTCCACACTAGTTGTTGCACACCAAAATTTTGCATATTTGATGGCAAATTTATGGCTAATTATTAGGAGTAGTCTTCATAAGGATTGAATTTTTTGTGGAGGTAGAAACATGTGATCCCTTTAGTTCTCTCTGTTGTCTCAAATTTTAACTCTTCTTTGTTCAAAGTTTGTATCAGAAAGATCAAATAGATCACAAATATCATTCCTTTCAACCTTCAAAACAACCCTTTTCTTGGTGGTTCAATTTAGCCCTTTTGTGTATCAAAACAATGCTCTTGATTATCAAGCTTCAGTTCAGCC
The DNA here is from genome assembly GCF_053477565.2 of Lygodium microphyllum. Classification (NCBI taxonomy): domain Eukaryota; kingdom Viridiplantae; phylum Streptophyta; class Polypodiopsida; order Schizaeales; family Lygodiaceae; genus Lygodium; species Lygodium microphyllum. Next base: position 17,623,125 of record NC_141156.1, on the reverse strand, counting down.
TTGTTATTCCCTTGTTTGTAATAATTCAAGTATGCTTTAAAATAGCCATATTGTACCATGTTTTGATCCTTTATTCTCCTTCTATTTAGCCCCAAAGAGCAACCTTGTTATGGTACAAAGCAACCCCTAATTATTCTACACGATGTCCACCCTTTTGCCTTTTTATCTTCCTGCTACTTAGAGCCTATAGTAGCTCATGAGTTCTAGCCCAAATCTACCCTATTTGTGCCTTCAAAGAAGCCCCAAAACTATGCTAATTGAGCTAAAATTCATGTTGATCTTCTCCTTGAACATGCCATCAATTAACCCAAAAAATATGCTTGTTTACCCAAAAATAAATCCCCTTTTTTTATTCTTCATGCACCAAGGTTCAAATATTTCCCATATAACATTATGCATCTTCACCTTGTTTCTATTATCTCATATATATCCATCTGCTTATCTAAGCTTAATTGTCACTAGTTCATATCATTGGAAGGATCATCGAACCCTACGTACAATGAACAACCAAACTATGTGAAGACTAACTAAACTATGGTATATAGAAAACTAAAATTTGAAAAAACAAACATGTTTTAAAAATTTTCTATTTTTTTATTTTTGATAAATTTAATTTTACACCAAACAACCTATGAAAATAAGAGATCTAATTTAAAGTCCCCATGCTAAAATCCTCTAAGACAAACAATAATCATGATCCAAAATCATTTATGCTATCAAAGTCAAACCTATAATAGAAACCACTAGATACATTATACTCAATATCCTCTAGTGTAGGCACATCAGATGTCATGGACACAAAGTCTCCATCATATCATATGGAGTGAATTCACAATTGGAGCATCATAATAGGGCATATGTACCAGTAGAAGACCTCCTAAAGACAAGCCCTTGGGTGCATCCATAAACTGACAAATATAATCCCAATAGCAACAACTATCACTTGATTGAAGATCTCGGAGTGAGGCATGATAGATAGCAGCTTGATATCTAGCAAATTCTTGTTATCCTTATCCATTCTATATTGATCAATGTCACATTTGGGTGAAAATATGCTATCACAATCATGATTATGATAAGTATAACCTATAGCCTCCTTCATGGTTGGCAGCGATACCATAACGTAAAAAATAAGTGCAACACTGCAAACACAATAGCTACATGCACATATAAAGATGCCATTGATAAGGTCTACAACTAAATGGTGGATGATGATACAAACAAAAAAAAACTACAAATGAGGAACCACCACATGTCTCACCTCTCAAAGCATATAAAAGCCTAGCATGTGTTTGAAACTGAGAAATGTTATAAGATCTAGCATAAGTAGGATCAGGACTATTAGCATCAAGATAAGGGTAAAGCACATCCACCCATAAAATATCCATATCTACATCCCATTAAGAAACCCAAAAAAAAAAAGAAGAAACCTAAAATTTGATTAATCATGGACCATCCTAACCACTAATGGAGCTATGCCTAGCTAACCCTAAGTCCTAACCATTACCCCCAAAGATCTCATTTTCAACATTAATCTAAAATTCAAATTAATA